>NC_085018.1:17391066-17691066 GCF_963692335.1 Osmerus eperlanus | reverse complement strand
CCCAGTTTGCACTTCCCAGCCACCACTCCCTGCTTTAGCAGCCAGACTCTGGAGGTGTGTCACTGGGCTGTCGACAAGCTGCAACCCATCCTAGACCAGATGTAGGTG
The DNA here is from genome assembly GCF_963692335.1 of Osmerus eperlanus. Taxonomy (NCBI): domain Eukaryota; kingdom Metazoa; phylum Chordata; class Actinopteri; order Osmeriformes; family Osmeridae; genus Osmerus; species Osmerus eperlanus. The sequence continues at coordinate 17,690,958 of NC_085018.1, read as the reverse complement.
CATCTCCTCCCCCTTCAGTCTCCCATCTCAGAGGCCAAACAACGGCCCCACCAGTTTTCCTCTTTTCTACAATTCCTTACTAATCAATGCATCATGAAAACCAATTATAACCTGTCACAACCCGTATGAGTCCCATACTGAACGACTAGTCAGTTTAGACCAGGTGTTGACTGTGTACTCCTTCCTGCCTCACAGAAAAGAGGAAAAGGACAGGCTGGTGGTAACAGGGAACACATTCCTGCTGTCAACCAAGCACTACCCGGAAGACAAATTCAACCAGCCCATGCCCCCGTTTCAACGATTTGCAGGGGATGGTCTCTTCCCCATCATCCCTAACACCAAGTACATGGGTTCCGCTACATCCCTCAAGCTACACTACAGCCTGCCTGATGGCACCTCCTATGTCTAGTATCCTACTCAGTCATCTACAGTAGATATCAACTCTTTCTGCCTGTCTGTCTCTGTCTGTATATGTTTTTCTGTCCTCCCTCCCTCCCTCCCTCCCTCCCTCCCTCCCTCCCTCCCTCCCTCCCTCCCTCCCTCCCTCCCTCCCTCCCTCCCTCCCTCCCTCCCTGCTGAGTGTGTTGTCTCTAACTGGGTCCCAGCTACCCTTCTGGATCCGTGGCAGTGTGCCAGATCCCAAGTACTAAGACCAGAGGGGGCATCTACACCAACATTTTTGGGGACAGCCCCAATGACAATCTACTGGCCTCCTTCATGCCCAGTGGGCAGGGCTATGTGTACCATACAGGTAAACCCACAACCAGCTGGTTTGCCTTTCTGGTGGGAACCTCTGGATGCCAGCAATACACACGAGAAGGCAGCCTTGCCAAGGAATGGCATTTCAACCCACAGGCTCAGCTTGAGGACACATACACATATAAGGTGTATACAATGTATACGGTGTATCTGGGAAAGTGTATCTTTGTGATAAAGTGTGTGGTTGAATGTGTGTATTTATATCAAATATGTTTATTTTATCTTCGCCTCAGGTAAATGATGTCATTTCCCTGACCTTCAGTAAACACTTCTCCATGAATGTGACCTTCACAGCTCTGGGTGAGAGTGTCACCCTGAAAATAAAAGAGAAACCCTTGGTAAGAAACCCATCGTTGTCTGTCTAGATTTATCTCTTTATGCAGTTTAATTTATCATTGGGCATTAACTGTAACCATCCACTTGGATACATGAATCCTCCTGATTGTAAGGTTGGGTTATTACTCACCCTTTCACCCTACTTCCTTCCTTCCTTTTTTCTACCCCCCCTTCCCCCATACAGGCCTCCAGTAGCAGAGTTCAGGACCCTGGTGCCGAGGAGGAGAAGCTGGCTGTTTCCAGGGCAGAGATGCAGGTGATCAGAAAGAGAGTCAGACACACGGCTTTGCACTGGCTCAACTTCTACATGGTGGCCGCAGGTAGGTCTCAGCAGAAGCAGACTTTAACACAGACATCTGGTCTGGGAGATTGTTTGTCTCTCAATCTACCTGTCCAACATGCAGGTCTTATCAAAGAGCCCCTACTCCAAGACCCTAAACCCAGATCATTGAAACATAAGGAGCCTTGGACTTCACCTCCCAGAGTGCACCTCGGTAATGAGGAGAGCCCACCTGCTTTTGTACGGCCAGCACCTCTTAGAAGAAAGTTACCTCGACCGGCCACCTGTAGCCTGCCCATGTCCAGAACATCTCCCCTGTTCAGACGAGCCTCACACAGGTAAGGCATACAGACACAGGCGCACACCATAGAACAGACGCAGACAGACAAGCTGCCTCCGTCAGCCTCTCTCTTACACTCTCCTGCAGGGCCAAGTCAGCAGGGTCATTGTGCATGTCCTCTCAGTCAGCCCTCCCTCGCAGTGAGACCCCAGCCCCTCCCTGCCTCGTGGTTCTGCGGCACCTCCTCCTCAACACCTACAAGGGGCAGGGCTGCCACTGCTCCACTCGCTTGCCTGCCCTTTCGGACCTGGAGTTGGAGCTGTTCCTGGGAGGGCCCTGGGCCCGCCCGGGCCAGGTGATCGTGGTCTACGTCACCTCCTCCGTCTGCCCCCCACCTTGGGGTCAAAGTGTGGAGCAGGTCCTGCAGACGATCCACCATAAACAGGTGTCCACCTCTGCCATGCCCTGTGCTAAGGTGAGAAGGCGGGGTGTACAGTCAGTGTAGATAGACGTCAGTCCCCTGCTGTTCCCAATCAAGAGCACCATGGAATTCTTGATTCTGTGATGATTATAGAAACTACAATATGTTCACATATTGATTGTCCAAGATGATATACGTGAATAGCAATATGTGTTCTGTTTGCCTGTGCCAGAGTTCTCGCAACCCCTTCAGACTGGTTAAGTACGATCTGGACACAGCAACCCATCTGACCCAGACTGCCGTCCCAGTCCTGGTCCAGAGGCATCACGTGGGACCTGGAATACTACTGGTACGAGACACAAGGGAACAGGATCATGTCTGGAGAACTATTCAGTTCCCCTTACAATATACTAACCATGGGGAGGGTAAAATTAAATAATATTTCAGTACTGTGTCTACTAAAAGCAGGAGGATGTGCGTGTGTGTATGTGTTGTGCATTGCCTGTGTGGAAAGGCGGATCTTGTCCTAGTTTAGTTGAGGGCTGACCTTGGCCCATGTGTTTTTTCCCTTCTTTGTTTCTGTGCACTTTAGTCCCAGGCAGGATGGGAAATACAGACTTAGACAGTCACACCACTGTCACCTTGTGTGTGTGTTTTTTTCTCCCTCCTCTTTATGAAGGCCTGTTTATGCATTGCTGCCTTTGCACATTTATGTATATATATCCTGGAAGGAGAGACAAGGCAGTTGCAGTGACAGGAGCAAGTGACACAACAATAAGGAAACGTCATCTTGAAAGTTATGACTGTATAATACAGGTCTAACATACACTCTAAGTGATGCACAATGACCACACAGGCACAAATGAAAAACAACAAATTAAGGGTGTGTGATTGGACAGATAACAACACAATAAGTTTGTCTTTTTCTCCGTAAAGTATTATTAACTGCTCTACACAAAGTTAAAAGCAGTATGCAAAGTAAAAGGCATAAACCTTTTAGCTATGTTCTTATTTTGACCCACCACCAAAACCTGATGTGCTCGTCTTGCCTTGTGTGTGTCTGTATGTTTGTGTATCTGTACACGTTTTAAGATGTACGTTGGAGGCAAACTGATATTCGGAGGCACTGCTCTCAATGGCTATGACTTCAGCAAAACCAACCTCCTAAAGCAGATCACCAAAACACAGAATGACTATGCCAAGGGAAACTTTCTGCCCCAAGACTACAAACTGGGGTGAGTGTGTCTTCTAAAGGAGTCTACTTAGTCTTAAATAAAGTATACTTTGTGTGTTTGTGAAAGTGTGTGTGTATACACGTCTTATGTGTATCTTGATATTAATGTCAGATCAGTGCTGAAATTAATCAGCAACAGATCCAGGCCTGTTTTTTGCGTGCTGTCATATTCTTTAAAGAATAGAGACAGTGTATGTAGTCATGTCATACACAGACTGACATCATATACATTTGTTTATGGTAATACATATAAATAAAATCACCCTATTCCAGGAAGTTTCAATTCAGGATTCCCCCTCGAACTGAGGCAGCCGGACACAGCAGGGGAGATGGGCGTGTCCAGGTCAGACCCCCCAGATCCAAGTCTTCCTGCTCCCATCACAAAGAGGACCGCTTCCCTGACCAGCCTCCACACAGGTATTGTAGACATGCACTTACATGCACACATGCAAACACACACACACTAAGGACCTCAGTTGTACTGTACTCATCTAACCTGTTTCATCAGTTTCCTGAATGGTACTGCGCTGGACTTTGTGGTGTCCAGTATGTCAGACAGAATGTCCATCCTAGCAATGACAAGCAGAACGTGCTGTGATTGGACCTCCACCCCATAACGTCTTGGATTACTTCAGCTTTGTCCTAGGGAATTTTTTTTTTTTTTTTTTTAAATAGACAGTAACATTTTCCAATTCCTACGCTTCGAATATAAAATCCTGTTTTATACTTTCTTGATTTTGGAAGCATAACTTCATCACAGCACAAACAAAACGCCCACACTTCTCTGCAGTGAAACCACTTTTGAGAGTTGTCCAGAGTGAATGCCTTCAGGAGATGCTGATGGAGCCTTTATGAGGGGGCTTATGTGGATGGGTAGTGTCTGACACAGCCTTTGGTAATCCCCTCTCTTACGTCCTTTACCGCTGATCAGGGACCACAATCAATGTCACCTTTATGGCTGTGTGAGGAAGAAGGGGTGGCCTGGTGGAATGATATGTCACCAGCATTGCTGCCCCTTGTGAAAGCATTTTACCGGTATGAGGAGCAATAAAAGTAGTATAAAATCCTATGGATCCACAATGGCTGAGGTAAGAGTGGAGATAAAGCTTGATGTATAGATTTTGGATTTGATACTATAGGTGCTCTGTCTCAAAAGAGAGTTATTCTAAAGCTAAATAGAGATCATAGTCTATCAATGTGCTAAATGAAATGTTCATGTGGAATAGTGATGACTGATGTAGCTACATTCAATACAAAACCTAAGAAAATGAAAATATTTTCCCAAAACTCCACATGAATCCATTTCAGAGTCAAGAAGACTCCAGCAGGGTGATGAGCTAGACTGCAGGCCAGGATATCCATGACAGGACAGCCATGATCAGCATTGGATGATGTCACTATGAATCCACCCCCAGAGGGGACTTTCTTTTGACTACTGGCTGTTTCCCTGCAATGTCTGAGCAAGTCACTGTCCAAGCCACTTCCTGGCATGGGGCGGGGCTGAGATGGCTCGAGTGGTGGCCTCAGTGTGACTTTGTGGTGGGCTCTACAGGGTCAGCGGGGTCCAGACCCTGGACACGCTATCTGAAAACGGATCACGTTCTGAATTGACCTCAGCGATCATCACATTAATGATGTCTCTACACAACACAAACACACTAGAACGAGAGACTGTTCACATTTTTGTCACCATAGCGTCGGACTTAAGCTGGATCTACATGTCTCGTCATTAAGGTGTCCTGTTTGTCATAGTGGGGCAATCCCATTGTGCTCAATAAGAGAGGTCAATTCCTTTGCTCATGCTGCAGATTCTGTAATGGTTCATCCTTGATTGAGCTGTTCCCTGTGGTGTGTCTATCACAGCCTCCAGACTATGTAATGACTGACATGATGCGAATGATGTCTGCCTCTCCATCACCCCACAGTGATGATTCTGCAGCCACCTCTGTGCCCTTCGCTTCGCTCCACTGTGAGGCAGCTGGAAGGCCACCCCTGCTGTGCCTGTGTGAAACAGCCACATGTAAGCCAGGCTGACACCAGTGGGCTGATGGCAGACCAGCTGTGTCTCTCACTAGCCGATGGAGCAGAGAAATGAGGAGAGTGAAGACCCTGTGGATTCTGGGATGATTCAATGTGGCTGTGATACAAGTCACAATGTGGGGGCTAAATTTATGTTGTAAATAACAGCCTTCTGCTTGATGAATACATTTAATTTGTGTTTGGAGTTCACCTTACTGAACCGTTGTCACCCGTGTATGTGAATGTCTGCATTATGTGTGTATGCCCCTTCAATACTATGTGCAGTATAATCAATAACTTCACGACACAAGCAGACTACTAAGTAGCTTAACATCCTAAAGAGGGTGGTTAGCGTGGTTGGTGGTTGGGATGTATCAATCTGCAAGAGAACTGTTATACGTATGTGTGTGTTCAGCCGATATGGGATCTGGATGCACTGTTTGTCTCGCAGGCATTCTGTCTCCTCCTTGGCCCCTTCCTCACGCCTGCAGATAAAGAGATTAGCTGAGTGCTGAGCGCTGTCCACACTGCTCACATGCTCCTAATGGGCTCATAAATTCTGCTGATGCAGACAGGACAAAAAGAAAGAGAGGAGGTTGGTGAAGTAGAGAAAGAAGGAGGGAAGAGGTGGTGTTGACTGTTTTTCATGAGAAACTCCAGACCAACACATTGGCCTGCTTTATCTGAGAAGTTTCTAGACAATTAGGTAGGTCTGTGAGAAGAGACTGAGTCGGGAATTGTGAAATGGGAGTATTGATTACTTTAAACTTTACTTCGACAAACATACCTCTTGTTTGGAGTTTCTATCATACTTGTAGCTCTAGAATCGAGGGTTTAATGTCTTAATGTTTCAATGTTGATGAAAGATTAGTCTAAATGGTCATGGCCCTCCTTTTGTTAGCTGCCAGGCTGATTGATGGAATAACTGTTCTGTATGCCACTGTAAAGTAAACTAACAGCAAGAGAGATCAAAATAACAAAGACCCCAGATCTACTGCAGCTATTCTAATCGTCGAGTAACAATGTGCCATCTAGAGGAATGGAGGATAAATAAGTTCTATGTTTCATAAAGGGAGTGTGACAGAAGTTGATCAGAAAGATAAAAAATGTGAATTAATCATTAATATACACTGTCAGAGAGGCAGAAGTGATTCCCTGAAGATCAATCCTACCTTCCCTGCATTCAAGTGGCAGAGCACTACAGTCTTTATTGAGCAGTTGTGTTTCTGAATTTCAGCTTTGATTGGACATCTATAACATCGACATAAACACTCCTTGTCCTTCCAAATGTGTCTGTCCGTGTCCTGCAAAACACACACATACACACACATGCACACCCACACACATGACAGGGGGGCACATTCAGGTTAATCCTGCCTGGTTTTATGGAGATAAATGATCAGTGCTCACATAAACATGGTCATTAAGCTTATTGCCTCAAAGCCATCATGCTCACGTCAGAGGCCATATAGATCAAATCAAATGAATAGCTGTCAGTGAAATCAACACTGATTAATTTGATAAATATGATCATCCTTCAGGTCATGATAAGGATTTTGCATGACCTGTAATTCAGTTATCACAAGACATTTATCTCAAGCCCAGCTTCATGCAATGTGATGGTAAGTCTGAACTACATTCCCAAGTTCCTCTTTCTTGTTAGGAAATGAAAACCAGGAAACCATGGGTAGTTTCCACCATTTAGTTTACCTGAATGCAATACATTTAATTAGGCTATATGATATTGACAGAATTTCATTTTTCAGCTGGTGTCATCCTTTGGAGAGTATTTTTCTCTGTTGCCTTCGGTTTCTACTTCAGAGTTGTACTGCAAGTGAAGATAGATGTTTGGCTATAAACTTCAACACCACTAGAAGCCAAGACCACTGCTGATATGACACAGATGAAAGGACAAAGGAAAGATTCAGCATCTCCCCAAGCACACTCTTTCCTTCAGTCCTGACCAACAACATATAGACAAGCACACACAGTAGTATTGCTTCACACACAGTATTGTTTCACACATAATATTGTTTGCTGATGTCCTAATCTGCCCCCCCCCCCCACACACACACTCTTTCGGCTCCCCTGGAAACAAAGTACAGGAAAGAAAGAAAGAAAGAAAGTCTAAAGAAATGTCCTGTGGTCATTGTGTGAACCTCAGGAAGGTCCTCTAGAAGAACAAAAACAAGCACCCAGCTGTGTTTCTTCCTTGGTGTGATGTGATGCCAACTATATTTAGTCCACCATGACACATAAGGTTGTCCCGGTTTCCCCATCCCTCCCCACAGCTGACAGGACTCAGAGCCATGGCAAGATCAGATGCCCAAGCAAAATGCGTGTGTGTGTAATTGAGTTACTGGGTGTGTGAGGGGGGTAAAGAGAACAAGAGAGAGAGATACAGTATGTGTCTGTGTTTGTGTGAGAATTGATGTTTGTCTACAGTGTTTAAATAAATATGTTTTTAATTTTCAAAACAGAAGAAAACACATCCACCAAGTGTTTTGTGTATGAGGCCCACAGGCTCATATGGTACAAACGATGTGAGGCAAAGAAAGCTAATAAAGATGACTACACTCAAACTTGGATTTTATTTTCTCTCCATTGGGGTATTTATATCCTATGCTCCCTGCCTTTGTATTTGCTTGTGCAATGCTAGCTGTTCCAACGCAGAGTTTTTCTCTACTACTTTGCCAACGACAAACCAATTTCCATTTCAAGAAATTGTGAAATAAGTATGCGTGGCTTGACAGAACCTGAAATGCTGTACATTAAACTTATATTGTTGAATAAACATAATATTTTCAATGCTACATTTAGGGAAGCAATAAAATAATTAATACCAAAGTTACAAATGGCATTCTGTCAAAGCATTTCCATTTAAACTTTATTAAGGGAGGGGGCACTTTTTTGAAAAGTGCCCCCTCCCGCTGCTCCACTTTTTGCTGAAAGACCTGAAAACAGTCACAGGATGGAGTAAATCAAAAGTGCTTTTTAAAGCCTCAGTCGTATTGTTTTCCCTTGGAGCAGGAGGGAGGAGCAGGAGTGGACCCACCCTTTCCCTTAATGTTGGGGGGGGGGGGGGGAAGAGACATTTCTTTGTCACTTTAAGTCTGAGATCACTGAGCACTGCTGGCCCACTTAACCAGGATGAAAATGGGTGAATGGTTCAGAATGTGTCGAATGTGTGTGTCTCTGTATGTGTGTGTTTTCATGTGTGCCACATCTGCAGTCCCTTGTTTATCAGGAGATCCATCATTCCCCTCTCATACCGCAAAGGCCCGAGTCCACAGCCCTCCCCTTTATTGACTCAACATGAAAACACTATTATTGCACCAACCAACAGGGTAGCAGCACATAATGTTTTTCAATGAGCAAAACAGTCAGTGTCAATAGCAGAGCTATACCTCAGCCTGGATTGCACTAAAACAGAGAGGTGACACGTACAGGCAAAGGGGGATCATATATATTTAAAATGGTTCATTTGATTCTAAGTCATGTGGAATATATCAGTTCCATTTCATACAAGAAGCTATCCTCTTGGGGTACTGTTCTTGGTTTGCTGCATTTTTAATACTGGTGTAAAGTGTTAGTTCTAGTTTAACAGTGGTGCCCAGCATGTTTTTTATTTTTTTAGGTAGGTTACATCTTGAACATATTGGTTATTAAATTCTTTACCAAATTATGTTTGATATGTTGGTATTCCTGTTGTGCATCCATAATATGCCTCTTGACCATAACCACTGCACAGGCCATGGGCTAGTTCCTCAGTTTTGCAGGTTTCTACAGTAATCCCCAGTCAGTGAGAGAGAAATGATGACATGGGACAGAAGCCTACACTTTCGCCCCTTTCCAAGCAGATGCAGTTTATGTAGCCATGTCACATTAGGGGGGAATGCCCCTGGTGTTTGGAAACATTTTAATCCTACAGTTTTCCTTTTTGAGATATGCTACTATACCCATGTGTTAGTCTTGCTTTGAACTGTGTCTGTAGGGATTACTTCTCTCTCCCTCGTCAGGGTTTGAGTGTCTCTCTCTCTTTTTGTGATCCCATGGACGTAAGTGATGTGAACTACAAGTTCAGATGTGTCACTATGACACAGATCTTAATTGTTGACGTGTTGCTGAACCTCAGAGAGACAGATGGATAGTGTAAACCGGTTTAAATAAGAGGTGATGTTTGAACCACGTTGGATAGCATGGCAGTCTCCCCTTCATATTGCAATCTCTTCTTTAAATGTTGTGACCAAACTATGCCAGTCACAGTAGATGTTGAGTTACACACAAGCATTGCTTTTCTTTTTAAAAGTTTTGTACTGTGGTGTTTTTTACTGAGGTGTGTTTCATTTATTTACATTTAGTCATTTAGCAGACGCTCTTATCCAGAGCGACTTACTGTAAGTACAGGGACATTCCCCCGAGGCAAGTAGGGTGAAGTGCCTTGCCCAGGGACACAACGTCATTTTTCTCAGCCCGGAATCGAACCAGCAACCTTCTGATTGGTAGCCCGATTCCCTAACCGCTCTAAACCTAACCATAACCACACCTTGTGTGTGTTATTGTCTTGTGTGTTAGTATGGTATCATAATGAAGTTATTTTAGTGGACAATAAAACACATCTATCTATACATAACTTGAAGGGGTTAAATTTGACCGGGATGTCCATCTGTTGCTAAGGAAGTGGAGCCCGGTTGTGAAGGAAACAGGGAGAACAATTTCCTGTTATGTATAACTGTTTTAAGAGGCTGCTTCTCTCAAATCAGAAGGCCATCAGTCTATGGGACCCTTGGAATTCTGAATTTAGCCAATTGTCTCAGCTGCCAGGCTCCAAGTTACTATTTTATAAAAAATGTATAGCAACCATTTACAAACTGTGTTATCCATTTGAAGATATACTTATTTAGTATTATGTAAAAAATACATCTCATAGTAAAACAAGTTGTCTTTGATAAAATAGAGATATGAGTAGGAACAACGTACAAGGTGCTTGTGTGTACTCAACGTCTCCCTGTAAGTAGGTTTAGCCTTTGTCCCGTTATTTAACACACTCCAATCTTATTTAACAAATAATCTTACTTAAAGGCACAGCTTAATAAAGTCGTCCAATAACACTGTGGGAGAGTGCATTAGAAGAGCTATCTGCATTGTTAGCTTTCTAGCTGTATAGAAGTATTATAATAAGTCATAGATTGCTTTCTGAAATTCTGAATAGTCTTGTCTTCCAGATCGGGAGGAAGCTCGGAGGAGGAGTAGACTGCTTCTCGCGCTCTGCAGCTTCCAAAGCCAGACCCTCATACATCAGTTGCGCCTTCAACACATACTATGGGCGAGATAGCCGAGGACCACTACCGTTGGAAAGTAACTTAACATGAAAACACCAGTTTTCTGAAGGACGGCTTCAATGATACAGTAGATGTATTGAACAGGCTACGTGCGCTTATAGTAACCCAAAATGAACGCAGGTAAGATATGAAACATCTACTACATTGTAGTCATATTATCCTGTGCAGGATAATTTTGCAATTTCGGGTTGGTGTAAAATAGAAAAAGGTGTTTGGAAGCCGAAATGATTTGTTCTTTAAAGGGCAGTGATAGTTGTCAATAAAGGCGGTCTGCAAATGTTTAAGGAGCTCGGTTTAAGCTTGATGTAATCTAAGAAAAACGATGCAATGCTTCAGTGGCTATTTTTTACATGTTTGAGAAATAGGCTAAATAATGAAAACGTTGAGTAAAGAAGAAAAATACAAAAGACTATTGATGTACAAAATAACTTTGGAGTAAAAGACTGATAGATTAAGTGCTGAAGTGACAAGAAACTGAATGAGAAGATATGCGCTGAAGTGACAAGAAACTGAATGAGAAGATATGCCTATTCTACTGGGAAAATAATGCAAGTCATATTTAATCATTATTCAAATATATTTTCTTGCATAGGCCTACTTAAGTCTGTATTTAGCTAATTCAATTATAGAATTTTGCTGCAATTTGGCTATGTTTTCTGTTCCAGTTAAACATGAGAAGGTAACAGTTTCTTATCATAGCAACTTTTATTAGTTGCTATATAAATAATTAGTGATCGCTGATGACCGTAGAAAGGTTATTCGCGACACAATGTAGGTAAATCCATACAATGGATATTCTTAAGCACATTTCTCTCTTTCTTATTCACTACAAATGAGAATATACTGTATATATTCGGGCAGTCAAGGAAAATCTTGAGGGGGGGAGGGTACAGTATGGTCACTGCATGGTGACGTTTTAACAGGTTAAGTGCTCTTTTACAGTAACTTTTCATTAATGCAGCAGAATGGAAAAACCTTTTCACAGTCAGTTGAGTGAGTCATAAATCCTTTTAACAAATGCTGTCATAAGTTATATCTTCAGTTCAGACCTTTATATATTATGTCAATTGATATAGTGCATTCACAGATCTCAAATGAACAACCGTTTGAGAAGGGCTTCTCTGTGAATCACAGGATGTGACTCAGGGAAATCCTTCAGTGCCATAGTTTTTTTTTTTTTACAGAATGTGGGCTGTTAATATATTTCCCATGAGCCTTATCAGTTTTAAAATTTGTCTATTATGCATATTTAGCAATACCTGTAATTTTACAACCTTTTGTGAAATATCATGTAGCGTTAGAAGTTTGTTGAGTTGATGGTCTGTATTTTTCTTTGTTCCAGAGTATAAGAAGCCACTTGTGGCTCCCAAGCCACAGCTTTTGAGCCAGGCCAACTTCAATCTGTCTTCCTCCCTCATGTCCAGACCTTGTTTCTCAACCAGAGGTCCCAAACCTCCTATTGCTCCCAAACCTAAAGTCCCACAGAGACTGAAGGAAACAAACACCATATTCTGTAACCATGCCCAAGATAAGTGCATTAATGGGACAGACAAGGATTTGGACCATGAAACAGACCTGGAGGACTGCCTGAGTGGAGGGGAGGCCCAAGGGTCAGAGGGGGAGGGTTTAGATGAGGATGAGGACAGACCAGTAGAAGCTCAGTTTGACTACCACAATTTCAGTTCAGGAATCAAACAATTAGAGAATGGATCTGAGGAACAAGAGGACAAGGCAAAGGAGATGGCAATCATGGAAGAGATGATGCAGGAAGAGGAAGACTGGAGGATAACAGACAGAACTCAAACAGTGCTCAGTGATGCTGGATTCACCATTGACTCAATGGATGGGGTGAATATGATTGACTCAGACCTGACTGATGACATTGATGCTGAGGGCTGTGATGCAGGCGAGGCTCTGGCTGACACAGATGGCCTCTCAGTGGGAGACTTCTCTGTCACTAGCATTGAGGAGGATGAGGAAGCCTGCTGCCTCTGCAGAACTGTGTCTGGGAGAGAGGACAGAGAAATTAAGGAGGATAGGGAAGATAATATCCAGGGAAAGGCAGAAGCTGTCAGTATTACAACATATGCAGTCACAGATTCTCTTGAAGAGGAACCTTTCGTTGTTTCTACAAAGGAAAACTGTTTTCACATTACCCATCATGCGTCATCTTCCAGAGTTAATGAGGAGAGAGTGGTGGAATGTTCACATATTCTTGACATTCCTCCAAATGTCCGAGAGATGGAGGGTGGCTATGACGAAAGGGATCTAGGCTCTACTGTTGCTCAAGAGAAGACTGAAATGACCCTGTCTGATGGTTATGGGAGCACCAAGGACAAGGCTCACTGGATTCAAACATTCTCTGTGATTAAACAACCCGTGACAGTTCCACAGAGTTTCTCTGAAAGGGAGTGCCAAGACTATGAGGATGGAGATGAAAACAACCTTTTAGACAAACAGGAGGAACCTGATGCTTTTGAGGTTCGCCAGACCCTTGAGCCCCACTACATCTACTCTGAAGACATTATTTATGAAGAACAGAGCTGGACAGATGAAAAAGGTCATAGATCATCACAGCATGAAGCCATATCACAGAAATCTTCCTCAGTCAGCGATAGTAGGTCACCACTGAGTGAGTATGCAGCCATAGACAATTACTCTTTGGATGAGGACATTGGGCAGATCGAGTGTGTATCCTCTGAGGATTACGTGGAGATTGGGGATGATGATGATGATGATGGTGATGATGGCAAAAACAACAGAGGTCAGAGCATCACAGGTCCATGTCAGAAAACCACATCCATGGAAAGTGAGGAGCTCAGAGCCCAGATCGCTGATGGTTTGTTAAATCCCAATAACAGACGGTTCAGACTGGTGTCTATCTCAGTACCAGCAGACACAGACTCTTCTTTGGCCTCCTCCTTCTCAGACAGCCAGCTGCTCTCTCTTGACTGCTCAGAAGTGTTCAGGAATGAGGAGGACCTGGAGGGCCATATTGTACCTTACCTGGATGAGACCACAGACACAGAACAGGACCTCAGTGATGAGCATGTCTATGAAGAAGCAGGGCTGGATTCAGAAGGGGAGAACTTCCTCCCCTTTGACAGGAAGTCCATGGTGATGCGGTCCCGCTCACTGTCAGGGAAAGTACCCGGTTGTGTACCTGAAACAGTTCCTGAGGAGGCGGGTTCAGAATGTCCCCTTCAGAAGTACTTCATGGTGGGATATGAACGGACAGAACCTCTGCTGAGCAGCAGTCCAATGTTAGGCACAGCCCGGGCTAAGATCTCCTCCAAACCTCAAAATGTTGTTCTATATCCCCGTTCCTTCTCCATGGAGGGACGGGACATGCCTCTGTGTGTGTACAGGGAGGGTGAGAATTTCCTGAAGGAGAGTGGCCACATGAAGAGGGGGGAGGACAGTCTGTCCCTGCCGTGTGTTATAGGGTCTTCTGGGAGCTTTTCCCAGATCTCCTCCCTGCCCTCCAGCAGCCTCTCCACACCTACATCTGTGGTGGACATCCCTCCACCCTTCCAGCTGGCCCACATCAGTAAGAAGCCCATCACCAAGAGCTCCCCCTCCCTCTTCATTGAAGGTGACTTCCCTGACCGAAACAAGAAGAAGAAATCCTCCTTCAAACGCTTCCTGATGCTCAAGTTCAGACGGAAAACAGAGAGTAAGCCCCTCGTGGATGCAAATCAGTCTTCCAGGTTCTCTTCAGAGCCCGGCAACCACTCCTCAGGTCGGGTCCTTGATTTAGACAGGCGGAGCACAGGCAGCTCCCCGCAGCTCAAGTCCCGGTGTGTCAACAAAACCCAGCGCTCTCCGGACTCCCCTTCCACATTTCTCTTCTACAAAGACGGAAGGAGAAAAGGAGGGTCTGTCGCATTCGCCAATCGTAATGTGGCACGGGTGGAGTCATTCGAGGACCGCTCGCGGGCCCCCTTTACACCCCTACCTCTGACCAAGCCACGCTCCATCTCCTTCCCCAATGTCGACACATCTGAGTATGAGAACATTCCTGCCATTAGCTCAGATTATGAGAATATCCAAATCCCGTCCTGGAAGCCGATGAGACTGGGGACCTTTGCAGAGTTCTTTGAGCATCCACGCCGGGTGTTGTCCTCCTCCAATGAAACAGATGGATATGTGGACATGAGTAGTCTCCCTGGGTTTGAACACAAAGCTCAGTCAACTGAGCAGGACACTGAAAGGTATGGTGAAACTCCCGAAGTGTCTGTGTTTATTTGTGTAGGTGTATCTCAACATATTTTATTTGTAGTATGGTGTGTTTATGAGTAGACAAGTTTGACACATAGGTACTCTTGGAGGTAATATTAGTGATCTTTGCTGTCACCTCTTATATGGAGGACCAGTCTTTTTTATTACCCTGCTTCCACTGTGTCGGTTTACTGCACCCTCGAGGTAGTGGATTTATTGTAGTTTATAATGGAAGGTCCCTTGGTGCCATGACACCACACAGACACATACATATATGTGCTTACTGTACATGCAACCCCATAGTCTTAATTAAATCTTATAACTCCTCTCTGGTTTATAATATTGCTGAGATCTCATGGACCACGGGAAACACATCTAAAAATGTGTTTATCAGCGAGTAGGCTGATGTGTGTATATGCTCAGTAACAACCAAGTTACCAAGCTTCTAGTCTGAGACTCAAAGTAATACAAGCCTTAGTGCAAGGCTCAAATAATCTTTTACAGCTTGCTGAAGACTGTAGTGCTGCATTTGAGTTCTTATTTCTCATATTCCACTGTTGTGAATGGTTGAGTTGACCCATCCCCCTGCTTGGCTGCACAATGGTGTATCCCGATCACGCAGACCTCCCCAAGTGATTAATAGGCAGGGCATTTTGGAGTCATCGCTTCTTCCCTCCAGCCAATCAGAATCAAGATACCATCTCGGTGTTCTTGTGTGTTCTATAATAACCAGTTTCCCTCACAGAAATGCTGTTTTCTCTGCTAATTTATCATTCTGGAAGTGTGTGCAAAAAAATATATGGTTTGCTAATAGTGGAATTGTTGCACAGTTGTTCAGTTCACATGAATGTTGCAAAAAGTAAAACATTTAGGTTAGTGAATGCTTAAAATGTTTATGTTCATTTGGTATTTACTCTGGCCAGATTGGCAGACTTAATGTGGCAGGATTTGGCTGGATGTCAGTATGTATCGGCGAGAGAATTTTGACAGCAGGTTTTGGCTAGGTTCAGACTCTAGCTTTGGCTCTTATTGTACTGTGCTGAAGGTGTTGGCCAAAGGAAAGCTTGGGTGTGGGGACTGTTAGGTCACTGCCAGGTCATCCCTTGGGAGGAAGCATCCTGCCTTTCAGCATTCACTTCCCTGTTTACAGGAACAGCCTGAAAATATTGATGTTTGACTTAATATACATACTGTACCTCTACCAGCATGCAGAAAGTTTAGATGCAGAAGACAGATGACACGTGCATTGGATCTGGGTCTGTTTGTGGTTCAGCTAACCTGGTGTTACCCTGTAAGCGTCTTGTTTAGGCTTAGGCTACCTGTCGAATCTTTACAGAATATATGAGCTATTATTGCTGTACAAAAAATACAAGCAATACTAAGAAATGCTATCCGTCAGATCTCTGGGCCCTCCATCCCAAACTATCACTAGGAAATAATAGCCTCACCAAAGCGAGGGGAAGACAGGAGAGAGACATTTTTATCTCCTATCTTAATTTGCCACTGTAGAGTTAGCCTCTGGCTGTCATAAAACATTACTGCAGAGAGGCAGCCGACACTGGGATGTCCTCTCCTTGCCTGAGACCTAGAGTTGTAACGTTCTCTAAATTAAAATGTTGTCTTAGGATAGTCAATTATTTGTTAGACAGGTTATGCCCTTCCTCTTTTGGTTCTGTCTGCGTGACAATCATGGACACCAATCCTGCGACACACACAGTTCATGGTCTATTTTCTAATACACTTCAAAGGGTTAAACTGTGGGAGCGATGAATTCATCTGCTAGTTTTCAGCTGGGGCAGAGAACTTAACATGATATTCACGTGGTGCTTTGTAATTTAAATTTCTTTGGTGCTTGAGAACCTGGAGCTTGCAGTCAAACATAAAACGCACTATAACATCCCACTGAGCAGCAGACATTAGCACACCCAGCAAGTTTCCCTTCACAATTTAATTTGGTAGTATGTTGAATCCTATCAACCTACAATACCCTGGGCATGTAGCTATTGCTGGTGGAATTGTAAGACATCCTTATCTCCTCTAGACACATATGTGATCTATACTGAAATATTGATATAATCCAATATGTTTGAATAATAGTTCTGTTTTGAGTCTGACTGACTCTTTTTACAGTGTGCATTAATATATAATAATAACTTTACATATGCAGATAGATAAAGACAAGGATTGAAACTATCCACTTGTGTGTCTCACTACATCCCTCTAACTCCTTCCTCCTGCTTGTAATCCTTTGTTCATCCTTTGTTGTGTTTGAGCACGAATGCACTTTGGTTGTAACTGCCAAGGTGTAACGCGAAGTATGTAATTTTGTGTATTTGTCTCTGTGGGTTTCTATATGTATGTACACCACGCGAAAAAGAAATGTCTGTCTGATTCCGCTGTCTCCTCTCAGTGCCTACACAGAAGCCTACAATGTGTGCTCCATAGTGGTAGGCCCACCCAGTGTGTCTGAGGGGGAGGTGGGGGGACTAACAGCCGATGAAGAAGACGCAGGGCGAACCTCTGAGGACGAAGAGGGAGTCGAGAGTAGTTATGATCGACAGGTTCGTTTTAAGCCTTTTGAGTTGTATTCATTGAGTAATTATTTTTGTTATTAATAAATGTCCGAAGGTTCCTAATGAAGTGTTTCTTTACAGACAGATGGGCGATCCAGAGCGTTTTACGTTGCCAAGGAGCTGGTCGACACAGAAAGATTGTGAGTTACGTGTTTCCCAATTATATCCGATGTAACAAAATCATGTATCAATAAAAGAGCCATAGCCATTTCAATAAACTGTAATTCAATTACCTTTAAGTTCTTTAAATGGGAACAAAGGGACAATTCACTCCCAAATCCCCCCAAATATTTTTTCTTTCGGATACAGTTGTACTGTAGTTCGGTGGAGAAGAAAAGTTGGTCATTTTGATTTTGGGGTGAACTTTCCCTTTAAGTTTAACCAAACTGTTTCTCTCTCTGCAGACACGTGAAAGCGCTTAAACTTCTCCAAGAGGTAGGTATCAATGATTTCACCGATTGACATCAGATGCTGTACATATCAGGGAATACTGTAAGCTTAGATCTACATTGATGTCCATTTCCTTTATGTTAGTTATGACTATATTAGAAGACTGCAGGCATGTTTATATAACTATATTATGGAAGAATAATGATATCATCAACCTACTGTACCAACAGAAATACATAATTTTGTATAATAGGTAGGTGAACTGTATATCCACTGACAGAAAGTACTCCTCTGTTGTCACTTTAGCCACACAGTGTTTGGGGGATGGTCCCCTCTCCCCTGCACTGCTGCTCTGGGGTCAAAGTGTATCTGGGTTACCTTCTCTCTGCATTACATCACAGTACACTGTCTTTCACCCTCTGTATTGAAAAATCCATATAAAAGTGAGTCAGACCTCCCAAGAGAGTTTAATTCAGCATTATTTCTACAGTACTATGAAATAACCGGAATACGATTTTTTGCACGCCTGAGTTGATCTCAACAGATAGATCAGACAGACAGTACAGTACAATGTACATAGGATGATGTGAAACGTGTCACAGTATGGGATTACCATGCCTGCGTTTACAGACACTGTTCTATGAGAAGTCTGGCTGGAGGAGCAATCCTACAGAGTCAAAGATAATCTAATGTTCTGTGGTCTGTCCTGTACACTAGTTTAGCTAACTGACAACTTTATGCTGTCATTTAAGCCTACGGTCAACATAAAAATAAACATTGTAGGGAGTAAATAATTAGATTTAACATCAACTAGTATGAGTTTGTGTCTGTGCAGTATTTACATTTACATTTAGTCATTTAGCAGACGCTTTTATCCAGAGCGACTTACAGTAAGTACAGGGACATTCCCCCGAGGCAAGTAGGGTGAAGTGCCTTGCCTAAGGACACAACGTCATTTTGCACGGCCTGGAATCGAACCGGCAATCTTCTGTTTAATAGCCCGATTCCCTAACCGCTCAGCCGTCTGACCCTGATATTATATTTGTGTATGTACTGAACAACAGAGATGAAATGGTTGGGCACCAGTGGTAGTGTGTCGTGAATATTAACACACATGATCTAAACATGACCATCCGTCTCTGTCTCCCCTCTCTGTATCAGGACTTCAGGGAGGCAGTGGGGGCAGCTGTGGGAGAGGAGGGGGAGCCTGTGTTGGAGGATGAGATGCTGAGGGAGATTCTTAATGAGCTGCCTGATGTTTACACCTTCCACCGCAGACTGCTTACTGAGCTGGAGAACCGCATCCGTCAGTGGTGAGAGTCCCACCAGCCTACACTAACACATAATATAGAATGTCCTGTCAATTTGAGAGAATTTAGAATTGTCTACATGTACCATCATTGGTCAAGATCGACAACCATGACTGCCTGACTGAGGCCTATGGCTCTCCTGGGGTTCACCTTGCAAGGACCCTTAGAGTCCACATATTTCTATGATAAAATACTGTACTGAACATTAAATGTTTTAACATTAAATGTTTTAGATTGGAGCTTATGCCTAAATCTGTATCAACATAAAGCTGTGTGATCATTACAGTTTCCCATTTCCTTTCAATTATTTTCTGCCATCCAGGGAAGAGAGCCAGAGGATTGCAGACGTTATCCTGTCCAGGAAGTCAGAGTTTGTTGTCTTCACAACCTATATTGGTCACTATGACCGCAGCATGAGCTTACTTGTGGAGAGCTGTCATGGCTCACCAGCCTTTGCCAACATCGTCCACCAATTTGAGGTCAGACTGAACTTCTCTCTACCACACGAACTAAATGCACTTATTCCAAGTTACAATTGACTTCACAACATTACATTCAGTAAATGTGAAAATATCAGTCAGTTTAGTGTAACAAAGAATTTGGGGGGTTGACTGCAACATTTTAACTGTATTTTTCTCTCTTGGAAGTCGCTTTGGATAAAAGCGTCTGCTAAATGCATAAATGTAATGTAAATTTTATGTATGACAATGTATATATAGTATGTTCAGTTATTAGAAGTGTTCTCTCTGTCCTCAGCAGAGTCCGGTTGGTGTGAATGTCTCTCTCAAACATCAACTGCTGCAAGTCATAGTTCGGGTAGCCCAGTACCGCATGCTCCTCACAGGTGAGTATGTGTGTGTTGCCTCATGCCTACACATGCCACATACGTATCTAATAATTTTAATCCCTTTTATTCACCATCACACAAGACTCTCATCCACATTGGAGGATGCTATAGCACTGCGTGGTATCTCATCCCAATGTTGAGATGTCTTTCACATTGTTTTGGTCTGTAGTCTCTAAACTTGGCATTTATCTTCAGATTATCTGAACAACCTGTCCCCGGACTCCAAAGAATATGAAGACACACAAGGTACACTGACACTCAACTTTTGGAGGCATATTAGCACATTTGGCATGTTGGGATAGTCATGAGGGAGACATTTTGGGTTGTGTTCCTCCAAGATGTTTGTGTGGGTAGATCAGGCGAGCCATTTCAGTTCTCTGCTCAGCAAGCTGTGGGTCTGTAATTGACAAGAGGACTATATAAGAGTCATCATGGGAGCAATTTCCAGGCCAGATCAGTAGGCCTTTCCAGCCTTCTGCCCTCTGACACCATGAGGGTACAGACTCCACAAGGGGGGGGGGGGGGGGGGGGCTACTTGATGAGATGTTAATTTTTCAAAGCATGGAAGCTGTAGGGGGTGAGTAAATGTTTGTGCCTCACTCTTTGCTAGACTGTTGCAATATTTATCTGCTTCTTTCCTTTTTACCTCCCTCAGCTGCTATAGTGATAGTGTCAGATATCGCCGATCAAGCTAATGACAGTTTGATACATGGGGTAAGTGTTAAGTGGGCAGATAAATGTTTGTGACTCTTCTACAGAAGTGTGTTCTCAGGAAGTGTTCGTATGTGCGTGTGAGTGAAATATAAAGATTGTACTGGTTCTCTTACAAATGTTCTTTTATGTTCTCTCCTCACACCTCTCTCTCTCTCTGTCTCTCTCTGTCTGTCTGCCAGGAGAACCTGTTGCGTCTAGTCAATATCGAGTACAGTGTCCGGGGCCAGAAGGATTTACTTCAGCCGGGCAGGGTAAGCTGATATACGCCTTGTCCTGTCTGATAACAGCATTGTTTCTGCTCTGTATGGCTATGTATTGAAGGGCAATGGGCACCTTCTCACCCCTCCTCCACTTCCACCACCTTCCTCCCTCCAGTCTTCCAGCCACGGTCACTATTTATATAACCAGTCAGCTGTGTCTGGGAATCCCCTTTCTGTCTGATAGAGAGGTGTAGTGCAGCTGACCTTAGTAACCACTCTTACACAACCACATTAACTGCTGCTGCCTCTCGCTACATGTATTGTACATTTCCCTCACATTCACCCATCAACACAACTAAAACAAGGAAGACTGACTGTTCTTATTGGGTCCATTGACCTATGTATGTAGGCTGTGTCACGATTTGGTTGTGTCAGGTACTGGTCTGCTTCTGAACATAACACGGAAATGTGGACTAACTATACAGTACCAGGAAGTTACCCCTATGAGAAAATAATATTTCAAACTCTCAGCGTGGAAGGCATATTTGTGTATGTTTTAGTAGTGTTTGTGTGTGTTTGTTTGAGCTAGGTGTCACAGTAGGCCAGACACACACAGGCACTGTGACAACAGCTCACATCATCTAATGGGAACATGTGTGTGTGTGTGCATGGACATTTTGTTCTCAGGTGTTTGTGAAGGAGGGCACCCTGATGAAGGTTAGCAAGAAATGCAGACAGCCTCGACACTTGTTTCTGGTAATTTCCTTTTCCTGTTTACTGTTGGTTTGTAGGACACCACAACGGCAACATCCTGTACAAAATACTACCCCTGACTCAATAGGGGTTAAAAACTATGGAAGATGTAAACACTTTGAAATCTGTCTACATCTGATTCCACCATATTAGTAGTGTGGTAAAAAGGGAGAAGGAGAGAATGGTAACAAGGAAGTTTGGAGGGGATGAAGGAGAGTGGTGAGCAGGAGGGAGGGTAATTTATAAAGCTATATAAGTCTAAACAGAGTAATCACTCAAGACAGGCACATTCTAGACACATCTGTAGCCGTGCCAACAGAACACTGTGCCATCCAAATCTGAAGAAGGTTGGCACTTGGCAGGATGAGAGAGAGAGAGAGAGAGAGAGTGTGTGTATGTGTGTGTAAGAGAGAGATTGAAAAAGACAGGGAGAGGGAGAGAGAGAGCACACGCACAAGCGTGCAAGAAGAACAATTTCATTTTACATAGCATAACATCAAATTCCATTTGATTTTGTTCTAGTTTAGTAGCTAAATGACAGAAAAATACAGAGAGGGCTGTTTGTTAAGGAGAGAATGTGGTCTGCACCTATAGAACAAAAACGACATCCATCTTTAGTTCATTATTTTGAGATTTTACTGTAACCGTAAACCATTTTTGGACCAGTAGTTTAGCTTTTCTTGACAGCTTGTCTTGCCTGGGCATCAGATGACTTGGGAAATCAGTCTTCTTAGATCTCTTAAGATCTCCCAGGTTTAATCCTTGATTTTGGCTCTGGTCAGCCACACACGTCACACATCTCTCTGAGCGGGGATAGATCTGCTGCTTGCAAATATGTGTGTATATATGTGTGTGTACACGTGTTAGTGTATGTGCTGATGCTGTAGAATTATAAGAAAAGCTCAATCCAGTTGCTACAGAGAAAAATGATTAAGTTGTGATCAAATCCTCTCGCCCTTCCATTTCTCACAACATTTTTCCGTAGGATTAGAGCGCCCTCAAATGGCTATTATGGGTATAATCACACACTTTTTTTTATGTTGACAGATGAATGATGTGCTGTTGTACACATACCCCCAGCAGGATGGCAAATACAGACTGAAGAACACTCTCCTTCTCACTGGTGTAAAGGTCAGACTCTGTTTCTCTTCTCTTTCATTCTCTGTATCTCTCACTTTCTCTCCCCCTTTGATTAATAAAGTTGTCTAACCCTAATTGGTGTATGAGTTGTGTGATACTGGGTGTCTGTTCCAGGTCAGTAAGCCTATCATAGAACATGTGCAGAACTCTCTGAGGATTGAAGGAGCAGACATCTCCATCACCTTGTCAGCAAGGTGGGTCACAGTCGCATTGCCAGAGACCTCACACACCAACTCATCACTCCTCCCTGCTACAGTACTAACAGAACTTGAAACTGAAATGTGAATTATGAGGGGGTGTTCTTATTCTAACCACATTGACTCTGCTATGGTAAGATACTGTACAGGCTCAGTCAAACAGTATTCCTGGCTACATTGTAATTTACAGAAGAATCTTATGCAGTCCTGCACAGTAGTAGTAGTACTCATGAAATATAATGTAATAGAATACTGCACAGTAGTGAAACAGGTTAATGATGCACTGTATGTAGTATAGTGAGTTGGATACACAACTATTACACTATGGTGCATGTTTGTATGTGTGTGCAGCTCCAGCAGTGAGAGAGAGGACTGGTTCCACACACTTAGCCGTACAGTGGCTGACCTCCATCCCAGAGGACCGTCTTCATTAAGCTGTTCAGGAGAGGTGAGCTTCTCTTTGCCAGACACAAGCACACACACACACACACACGTGTGCACACACACACAGTGCCTTACAAACCCTGACCATGTGTGCTCGTGTAGGCTCCTTATTCCTGTGCTTGGTGCATGTCTGATTTAGTCCAGAGAGCGTGTGTGGCTGTCTCTAGGAGAGAAGGCTCCTACACTCGTGCCTGTTTCTCATGTGATGATGTGTATGAACTGCACCTCGGACTTCAGCATCACTCTACGCCGACACCACTGCCATGCCTGCGGGAGGGTGTGTCTACCAAACACAAACACATACATACGTGTATGCTTTGTGTGGTTCTGTGTGCTGAATGTGTTGAATTCGCCCTGTCCTGCTACACAGATAGTGTGCCGGAGCTGCTCCAGAAACCGCTACCCTCTGAAGTACCTGAAGGACCGCATGGCTAAAGTGTGTGACCACTGTTACAGCGAACTCAAGAAGAGAGGTACAGTACTAAACACTGTCACAGCTCACGTGGTTTACACACGCTTCTCTGTCTCTCTGTGATTGACTGTTCGCTGTCTGTCTGTAGGGGGAGATGTGTGTGGCCCGACAGGTCATGACAGTCCTCGCCCCAACCGCTCCAGTCGGCCCCTTTCTACTGTCTTCCAGAACATTCACCCTCCAAGCCTTTGGAAGAACCGCAAAGGCACTGCCTCTCTGTCCCAGGTGTCTGTTTAAAGTACTCTTTTACAGTAATTACCAAAATTCATCGGTTAGAAGAATATTAAGTTATTATTAAACGTGCTGCCTCTAGATGCTGCTGGTGTTCCATTCCAGCAGTGGCTGTCTAACTATAACGGAGGCCTGCTGGTTCTCTGTGCTGCCAGGTTCATGTGTCTGAACAGGGCTCCGTCAGCGGCAGTTTGCAGCGCAGTAAGAGAAGCAAGAGGAACTGGAAAAGACTGTGGTTCCTTCTCAAAGACAAGGTGCTTTACACCTACCAGGGTCATGAGGTGAGGGGAATACATACTCCCCTTAAACCTGAACCACACACACAGACACACACACATCACAATGTTGTTTGAACTTTACTGTGAACATCTCTGTCTGGATCTGTTTTCTGCAGGAAAAGGTAGCGTCTGAGAGCTTGCCTTTGCTAGGCTTCACAGTGAAGCAGCCTGAAGAAGGGGAGCAGCAAGCCAACGTCTTCCATCTGTACCACAAAAAAACTCTGTACTACACCTTTAAGGCAGAGGACAACCACACGGCCCAGAAGTAAGCCCTGCAACACTGCACTGTATTACATGGCTTAGGAGAATGTTTGTGGGGTATGCCAATGGGAAGTAGGTTTGTTGTTAAATGTGGGTGGGACAGCTTTTTTAATAACTGGGGATGCGGCCTTTAAATATAATTTTCTTAATGCAAAGTTTTGTGTGTGTGTGTGTGAGAGAGGGGGGAGACAACAGATTTGTTCTTTTCATTTTTGGATCTGCATTATTTTGTAGGATGACATTTCCCTCCCCCTTTGTGTGTGTGTGGACGTGTATGTGGGTGTTGGTGAAGGTTTGAGTTTGGGTGGGTGTATGGGTTCCCATGAATGTGTTCCTTACTTGCCGATGTTCCTTAATAACTCCTAATTTTTTTTTATTTACACAGTCACCATGAAACCTAGAGTGTTGTAATAATGCCATGTCTCTGTCTAGGTGGGTGAATGCTATGGAGGAAGCTACAGTTTTATAACATCGGCCTTTATGGGTGTTTTAACATGGACCAGCATGACTGACCTCACCTCACAGACTCAACCCGAGTACCTGTCTGTTGCCCAAAAAATGCCTGAATGTAAAACAAAAAGGGAAGAAGAAAATGAAATGGCCTGAATTGCCTTTGATGCTGGTGTTTCAACCGTTGTAACAGGAGATAAGACAAAGCGTCCTTATTTTTAGATAGGTGGCGCTCCATCTAATATCCGATGTCCTGCAGTAGCAGGTGTGTTGCTGAGGACCAGGAGAGCTGGGAGCCCAGATATGTACCCATCCGGAAAATTCCATCATGTAATCTTGTAACTGGAAAAAAAAGATTTTAACCTGAGTTTGAGAATTGGATGAACCTGCTGTTTTGTTCAAATAAAAGAACTTTTTAAATTACATTTTAAATTACATTTTATATACACTTTATTTATAAACCCAGATATTATGAACATGACTAAACTGAATGTGTTTACCAAATGCCAATTGCAATGTAGTGTTTTATGTGATGTTGCCAAAAGTGAAGGAGGGAGCGAGCCTGTGCGTAGCCGTGTCACAGTGCATGTTTTATAATGGCCAAGTCTTGAAGAAGAGCACAGCAATACAAAAATAGAACACTGTAACAAATGAACGACCTGTTTCTTGTTCTTTCACACAACATGTTCCCTCTGTAAAACTAACCAGCTGAGCATGGAGTACCTTAACACCAGAACTGCAGTCCTGCCCCAAGTATAAAATGATGTTGCATTTAAAGCATATGTTTTTTACATTGTAACTTTCTCATGTACTGTATTTTCTTATATGGCCTTGCAGCAATGTGCAAATGTGCATACGTACATGTGCATATTTTGATAGACAACATTATTTTGCTTTCTTTGCACTGATGAAAAAAAACAAAATACCTGAAAAAAGAAGTGTTTTCTTTTTTTGACTTTGTTGCCAAAAGTCTATTGCCTTCAAGTTTGTCTCCATTGTTCTGAATGTGTTCTTAGAAGTAGCAAAGAATTGGCCAGAAAGACAAAATCATACCGCTGCTACTTCCTAAATATAACAAATGTAAAACATTACAATTTAAGATCAAACTCCATTGATTGAAGTATACCCACTCCAGTTAGCACTGCACCTCTGATGTGGACTGCTAGGACTCCTAATACTGGCTTTATATGGAGAGTAGCCATCCTAGTGTTTGTTATGTAAAATCTATTCTCAGTCATGATCTCCAAAATGGACTTTATCCTCAAGGAGTTTTTTTTATTTCAAACTGGAGTAAAATGTGTGGGAAGTTCTCTTTGTTTCACTGTTGTTTTATGAAGTTCCCCTCTATGTCCTCTAGATGGCGTGCAGAATGAAGGTTGAGGACATTCAAGTTCTTGTTGACTGCCTTTTGACTCTGACTTCAACAAGTACAGCAACAGTACAAAAACACATGTATATATAAATACTAGGTGTAAGGACCCAGAACGCTATCTAAATCCCTACCCTCTGTTTTCACAGTGAACCGAGTTACTAATAAAAGAAAGTGAAACGTTCATGATTGGATCATGGTGATTATGTTTTATGGTGTCTTAGTGCTCTGTTGGCTACACAGCTACACTACTGCTACTGTAGACCCCCACCTTCCCCACACACATACAGACCAGAGAGGAGGGCAGAGAAGAGGGCAGGACTGCTCTGTTTCTTAGTGTCCCCTGGGGCTAGCTGACCCAGAATAGAGAAGGGGAGAAAGTTTGTTTTATGGAGCTCCTGAAAGTTGCAGACACCTCGTCCTACATAGGATAGATCATTTATCATTCTCTGCTCTCCTTCTGTCGGTCCCTCCCAGACCTCTCTGTTTCTCTCTTACCCCACCATGTCCATCCATGTAAACAAAAAAAACATTTAATTGTAAGATTTCTATAGTTCTGACATATTGTGGACTACTATTTAGAACTCAGTTTGATTCTACCGTAACTAACTGATGGTCATTATTACAGTGGGCCAATCCTGCACCCGCACACGGTGTACCCTGAAGGAAGCCTTCCCTCCCCTGATATCTGCACCTGCTCCTCAGGGCTACGTCTCTGTCATCTTGTGTGAATTGTCCTCATTAGCCATCAATGCTTTTTATCTTGGCTGTGTTAATGGCTGCTGCTGATGCTAACGCTATACTTCAGTCAGTATTCACAGCCCCGAGGATTTGCTTGGCAGTAGACAGCACATGCCGATGATAAACAGCGAAAGCACTGTAATGAGACCAAGTTCATTTGAAGGTGGTTGAGAGTTTTGTTTATTAGCCTTTTTTACCCAGTAGAATATCAATACCATTATGCAATATGCAATGTCATCTCATCTGCCCAGTCCTCTCCTAGGTCACTGTTGTATCTGTCTGTTTATACCATCCACATCATTATCATGATTGTGTTTCCCCCACAAATTCAATCTATTGTGTCTTTCAATAGGGACTTGGGATACAATATAACAAAATAGCATAGACGAAGACAGTAACTTGAGCTACAAGATCAATTTAGGTACAAGCAAGGAAAAGTAAAGATAAAGAATGGAGCAGAGGAGGAATGTCAGCTGAACTCTGCCTTTTATTTCTGCCTTGTGTGTTCTCATTATCAAGATTGAGGGAGTGTGGAGTGCTGGCTTTAGGGTGAGAGGGTTGATGGTGGGAGGATAGGCTACAACAGTAGGATGGCATGAACATGCAGCTGTGTCAGAACTAATGTGCACACATACACAATGCACTTTCACACACGCTCTTCATGTACAGCCGTGGCCAAAAGTATTGGGAGAGACGTACATTTTGTGTTTGCAAAGCTTGCTGGGCCTTGGCATAAAATGACTGCAAACATAATTTCAGTAAGTCATATCATCAGCACAGGGGAAAGTGTGAACTAGTTCTAGCCAGGTGAAACCACTCTATCATTCTGATTGGATTTTAAGAGCAGATTGACTGCTGTAAAAGAGGGGACTATTTGCATATATTGAAAATGTTCACCCCAAAAATGCTTAAAAAAATATGAAATGTGCCTTATTGTATGTGAAAACATTTTCCTCAAATACTGAACCAGCAAACTTTGCAAAACACAACATTTGTCATTGCCAAAACTTATGGCCACAACTGTACACACAAAAAATGCCCCAGGTATGAGGTAGCAAGGAAACTAGTAACTAGTCAGGTATTCACTCAGCAAAATCATCTGTTTCATGTACAAAAAAATTGGGCATGGGCTGTAGAAGGAAGTTTGTTTCCTTTGAAAAGACTTGGGGCAGTCATTGAGGTGGGATATGGCACAGCTGTGTGAGAGACAAAGAGGAATAGAAGAATGTCCTAATGACATTGGTTTGACATTTCCAGGACTGCACCTTGCCTAGATCTCCGCAATGCAGTAGAGGACGGAGAACTGGAAGAGGAAGAAAAGAAAAGCAGGTGTAGAGGAGGGCGGGAGAGGAGAGGGACAAGCTGTTATGGCCTCATTTTCCAAGTCTGCATACCCCACACTGACAAGTCAATGTTACACCTATTCCCCTCCCTCCCTCTTCCCTCTAAATCGTTCCTCTTTCTCTCTCCATTAAACAGCAAAGATAGAGAGGAAAAGCCACACTTTTAACTTCTTACTCACTGGTATCCATACAAAGAATGTGTGTCATAGTTTCCAGTCTGTGCCTAGAGTCTACCTCCTCTGTTGTCACCAGTCTCTATCCCAGTCTGCAGACAAGGAAACATTAACAAATGGATGGGGATGACAGAAGCCATTACACAGAGCTACAAGGGCAGGCGCCCCAGGTATAGGCTGGGTGTAGAAGGGGAAAGGATTGGTTTGGCTTTCATAATATTGTACAGTCCCATTGCTCGCTGCAGCATGGCAGGTTATGCTCTTCCTCATTCTCTCCCTCTTTTTTGCTGTCTCACTCTCTAATCTCGTGTTTATCAAGAGATTGACTTCTACATTTTAAAGAGAGGTTGTGCTGTGCTCTCAAAGACAGTATTGGACTACACACAGAAAACACAACTACAATACACAAAGCCAGAGGAGGCAGTGTCAGTGGAATTTGTACATCATGAATATTATACCCACAACCACAAACCTCTCTGTACCTCTCTCTCACACACACACACACACGCACGCACACACACACACACACACGCGCACGGCACGCACACACGCACGCACACACACACACACACACACACACACACACACACACACACACACACACACACACACACAGTGGCATGTTCCCCTTGTCATTAGCTCACAGCTGGGTGAGAGAATAGAGTAAATTGCAAATGACTATGACAATACATTCATGTAATCTCCACATCCTAAATGTTACTATTTGTTCATGACAAGAAGTTGGGGAACTCCAGACAATAATTTACGTAACACACTTATGAGAACTGGGAACTGGGGAGTAAGCTGTGTTGAACTGTACAGTATGCATGCCAGTCAGTCTATGTAGTTAGAGAGGTTGGCAGAATCTGTGTGAGATGCCCTACAGGAGTACACAGGTGCTGCATACAAAGGCAAACGTACAAACACAATCACAAAAGTGGAAAATCCTGTCAGGTAAGGAGTTCCCTAGTTCTGTCATGAGTCAGGATCTCCCTGTTATGTAACTCCTGAAAGGATATAATCAGGGTAGAACAGGGACACACCTGTATTCAGCAGTTTTGACTTTCAGCCCAACAAAAACATCCTCACCTACACACCAGTGTGTCTGTTCTGTGAAATTATATTGGATTACTTAATTAATAACTAATTAGATACAATTTAACTGGTACACAGTGGGTGATGGTGAGAGCATATGTGAGTATTTGTGTAGGGGATGCGTTTAGCAGGCATGTTGCTGAAATGTTGGGCAGAGATGAGTAATGTGGAGGGCTAGAGACAGTTTAGCCTGGAGACAGAACCAGCAGCTGCAGGATCCAAATCTGCCACCTCCACAGCCACACAGCGCTGCTCAAACTCAGACTACCCCCGCAAACCAACTCTACAATCCCATCCTCCGCACACACACATACACACACACACTTTGCTGTGTGTAAAACCCATGTCTTTTCATACATTAGGCAATCAGGATAGATCCTGTACCAGAGTTATCAGCTGTAGGTTGAGACCCATTCTTAGAACAATGTTTTAATCTAACCCAGAGATGAAGGAAGTAAAAGAGTGTGTACATCAGAAAGATTTAGATATGTAGCAACTGTTGGCGAAGTGTCTGACTATGCTTTGTGAACCTGCTTCATCGTCCTCATGAGCACTGACCCAAGTCGTCTATTCAAAAACTACAGAGACAGTAAGATCAAAGACACGTCTACTTTGTCAAAATGTACACAAAATGGGGACACCTACACTTATTGTTGCTAAGTAGCTTAAAGTGCGTCCGCAATGCAGTGTGTATGTGTGTTTCATTGTATGTCTGTACCTGGTCGACGTCACACAGTTTGCGGAGAAGCTAGAGCGCGCAAGTACTTCCTCAATCGAAGGAATCACAGAACGAGAAACGGGAGGAAGAGACCGATCACGACAAGCATACGGTAACAAGAAAATACAAGTTTTCAAGTCGAGGTAAGTGAATCACACGTACTTTAACGTGAAACCGTTAAATAGTTCTAAATTATGACTACAACTAAAAAATTCGGTCCCTGCTATTCGCAAACATTCTCAAAAGTTTTGGACAAATTATGATGGCCTCTATGTTTTTTGTATTCAAGGAAATATAACGGCAAGTAACTATCTTCACAGTTAAAATAACTTGCAGTTGACTATGTCTATGTCCAGGCTCCACAATCTGGACTGCCTACAAATAAATTGAATATAAATGTATCCCTATGTAAGGGACGTCGTAAGACTGTTCTGTTCTGATATCCGCAACTTGAAGCTACATATGTGGATATAGTCGGCCTATAGTTAATATCACAATATATGGACCATCATGCATTTGTTGGTTTACTAGTATGATGCACTTATTTAAACAAATGGATACAATTTATTTTCATTCACATTTTGACATTGTGTTATCAAACACAGTTAAAATCACCGCACCACTGTTCCGGTCACAGTTTAATTGGTGAAATTAACTCGGTAAAGTCAACGTGACAGTTGAACAAAATATCCTAGTCTAGACTACCTTTCAGCAATCTCCTATACTGGTTTATTTTGACATGAAAGATATATATTTTGGGAAGAGCGACGTGGTCTACAGATTATTATGACACAGTTTAGAGCATAAATAGCCTATTTAAAAATATGCCTATGAATAGGCATATTTCGTCGATTTAGGTTCAATATAGGCTTATACAGTAAACTAGGTTGATTGGAAGGGAAAACCAAGTTATAACTGCACTATGAGTCACAATGTATCTTACTGCAGCTAACTGAAATGATTTACCACATCCTATTGCATTCATGTAGGCCTACTCGGACAGTTGTTAAGGATGTTGATCATCAACATACTGACACTGACACATCCTCCTTTGCAATATGATTTGTGATGTGTGTGAATGAGAGAGAGTCCATGTGTTTGTGTTAGGATATGTATTATCTACTATTATCTACAAAGGCTTGTCCATTTTTACATGCCTTAAAGATATGTTCAGTGGCTGCACAGTTTGAACATAACCAAGAAATACCCAGGAGAAGCTGGTCACATGGAGCTAGCAGCTGAGAGGGCTGGGCATCAGTAGCCATTGGGGTCAGTTCAGATTGCCCATTGCAGTATTACAGCACAAGTCTCTGACAGGCAGTCGTTACTACACTGTTCCTGTTTTATCTCATTCTATCGCTCAGTCTCTCTCTCTCTCTTTCTCAGTCTCTCTCATTAACAGACACACACACGCTCCACCATCTCATTAATTTAGTTATCTCAGTCATTTATAGTTGTTTCTACGCATACAGGACATTAAATGAAATAGTACAGATTTGAGCATTCTCCCTGTCTGTTTGTGTTTCTATGTTTAGAATGTGTGTGTGTGGCTAAACTGTGAAAACAGATTGTGTCTAAAAACATTGGTGCATCAAAACATAGACTCAGTCATGCATACACACACACATACTATTCAGTAACGACCTATTTTATCTGGTTGCATGTTTCTCATATGAATGTTTCTGGGTCTTAAAGCGTTTTAGCTGGATCAGTCACAGTAAACACACCTTGACAACAACACACTTTTTCTGTGTTACCGTAAATGGTACCATCACTAGATCTCTGTGTGCTTCTGAGGAAGTGATGGAGAGGTAGGCTACAGTAACTGAGGGACTTAAAGTAGAACACTGATGATCTTATCAATCTCAATGCTTCCCTTCTCCACCCCCACCACTATGCACACACTCACACACACATTAATACCAACAACAGTGAGGTTATTATTGATTAGATAACAAAAGCATCACAGCTCAGGGCTACGGGCGTGAACCAGTCTATCGACTTTGCTTTTACACATACTGACAAGCATCACTTCATTTTTATTTCTCTTGTATAACCCTCTATCGCTATCATGTGCAAAATGTTACTTTCTTCTGTTTGTGTACTTTTTTTCTGCCCTTGTAGTTGGTGTTTGTGAGTTTGGAAGTGAGGCATGTAGAGGACCTGTCTGGGGTTTTGGTGTCTGGACATGTCGGGGCTCGCTGGCTGTCAGGAACGCAGGGAAATACCTTTACTTCTGCAGCTCCACTCACAGTGGTGAACAACATACTTTACTGCAAGAAGGGTTGAAGAGATGGCTTCTCGTTTCTCAACATCACTGTCATACTGTTGCACATAGGAGTTCTGAAATAGCGGTAGAGTTTGAGTAAAGATGTTGCTTGCTTATGTCCTGTTGTTTCTTTGCGTGTCTGTGTGTGAGTGTATGTGTTTTGTAATAATTCTCCACCAATGCTTGGTGGTGCACACACACACACACACACACACACACACACACACACACACACACACACACACACACGCACACACGCACACACACACACACACACACACACACACACACACACACACACACACACACACACACACACACAGGTAGATAACTAGGCATTATTGACAGAGGTGCTACAATGACCTGGTTGCTAATGTATATGGGTGGGGTTTACATTATGAATGACCTAACCTACAATAAACATAAAATATATGTTTAACCTTACCTCAATCAGTATGTCATGCCTGAATTTCAATGCAATTTTACTTCTCCTTATTTGAAACGTATTTAAAATGCTGTTCTGCAGTGAGACCAAATAACTGTCCAAGTTTTACTTGTGTACAGTAGGTGACTTGTGGGAAGGGCACTCGTGCGTTCTTACTCACACACTCTGTTACTCAATTGGCCGATCACAGGCCTCTCAATCACAGGACTCTCAATCACAGGACTCTCAATCACAGGACTCTCAATCATCGGACTCTCTTTCAATCAAAGGACTTTCTTTAACTGAGAACCACGTTTTTTGTGTTATTTCTTTTATTTCTAATTAGAGAAGCTTTTCAAGTTCTTTAGGCTGTCTGTATAAAAAGCAACTACCTAAACAGTAATATTAGTAGGACATTATTGATGCGTATGTATTGTGCATATAGAGTACATGTGACTGAAGCTTGTGTGTTAACGTGTTCTTTTGTGTGTCACTTACAGAGTACAGATGGCGATTTCACTGAATCATGGTACTTTGCCATGTGTATTCAGCAGTAATCAAATTGACATGTCAATATATGTGACTGGGGTAACATTCTGGTCTCATTGAACAGGTGGCGCAGGGACTGGTCACCATGGCGCCCTTCTTGCGGATCGGCTTCAACTCCTACGACCTGGGCGTTCTATCTCCCCTGGCTGACCCCCCCTTCTGTGCCATCAAGATGAAGGAGGCCCTCACCACTGGTGAGGATATGGATTGTGCTGTATAGACTGTTCATGCACACACAGTATGTTCATGGCATGACGCTAATTCCAAAGGGGCCATGCCATTAGATAACTCATATCCCCTCCCTCCAGAGAGGGGTAAGACCCTGGTCCAGAGGAAGCCCACCATGTACCCAGCCTGGAAGTCCAGTTTCGACGCCCACATCTACGAGGGCCGTGTGCTGCAGGTGCTGCTGATGAGGACGGCAGAGGAGCCTCTGGCTGAGGTCACAGTAGGAGTGTCGGTCCTCGCCGAGCGCTGCAAGAAGGCCAATGGACGAGCTGAATTCTGGGTAAGGCGCAGGGAAGTGCGACACAGAAGTGATACAGATCTGTGTTAGTGGGGTTGTAAAGGCGCTTTGCGTTTGAATGGAAGTGTTTGGAGGAGTTGGTCTTGACAATCTACTGTGCGTGCATTCAGGTGGATCTTCAGCCTTCGGGGAAGGTGATGATGGCAGTGCAGTACTTCTTGGAAGGAGCTGATCCAGGTGGGGTGTAATGATTTCTTCATCTTCATGATCTCCTGATCCATAGACGGATCAGGAGAGAACAGACTGCATTCCACCGAATGTGTTAGTGTGTATGTGTATGTAAGAGAGAAAGAGAGAGAGAGAGAGAAAGGGCGAGAGAGAGAGAGGGAGAGAGAGAGAAAGAGAGAGAGAGAGAGAGAGAGAGGGAGAGTGTGAGACAGAGAGAGAGAGAGAGAGAGAGAGGGAGAGAGAGAGAGAGAGAGAGAGAAAGTAGAGGGACTAGCTTATTTTTTTCCAAACAAATAAACCGAGAGCCTGTCTCTTCTCTTCATGTGTGCCTCTTGGTAGAGAGTAAGCAGTCTGTGAAGGAGGAGGAAGGACCCACCATCAACCGGAGACGAGGGGCCATCAAACAGGCTAAGATCCACTCCATTAAGAACCACGAGTTTATCGCCACCTTCTTCAGACAGCCCACTTTCTGCTCTGTCTGCCGAGAGTTTGTTTGGTCAGTTTGTCCTCTACACCGTGTGTGTGTAATTGTGTGTGGACACGCTGGGGAGATGAGCTCATGTTTTATGTAGATACCATTGTATCTCCACTTGTGTCTCTCTTGGGGTGTTGGAGCCTGAGCCGATCAGAATTCCTATATAGTTTAGCAGAAATAAACTCAGTTAGACTCAATCAAATGCTAGCATTTTT
Source organism: Osmerus eperlanus (assembly GCF_963692335.1). Classification (NCBI taxonomy): domain Eukaryota; kingdom Metazoa; phylum Chordata; class Actinopteri; order Osmeriformes; family Osmeridae; genus Osmerus; species Osmerus eperlanus. Next base: position 17,655,741 of record NC_085018.1, on the reverse strand, counting down.
GTCATTTTAAATGACAGGAAACATTTCAAATTTGCATTTCCGACTAGTAATTCTGACTAGCAGTACTATCTAACAATATGCTGAACCCTTTTAAATATTGGTTGACCTTGAGGTTTTTTATGTAAAAATGGGTTACCAGCAACAGCAATAGATTATCGGAGGTGTGTGTGTGTATGAAAGTGTGAATCTGGTTTCTGTACAGTTCTGTGAGCATATAAACCACCCCTTTGCATCCAATGGCATTCATTACCATTCTAATCAAGATAGCAAGGCCATTATTGTCAGCAGTCCATCCTGATCTGGAGGGCATGATCACAGCCCTGAGCTCTCCCTTCCTCTTCTGTGTCCTCCACAGGGGACTCAACAAGCAAGGCTACAAATGCCGACGTAAGTGGATGAAACCAGCACCATGACATTCACAAAAAAATATATAAGTATGACAATTTGACCATATTTCCCCTCAAATGGAAAATAAGAACTGTAAACACAGTTATATAGGTTTTATGATTTGTTGATCAGCTGTCAGATGTGGAGTGTATGAATTTGTGTTCACCTTATATTTTCCAGAATGCAATGCAGCCATCCATAAGAAATGTATAGACAAAATCATTGGAAGATGCACGGGCACAGCGGCCAACAGTCGGGACACTGTGGTACGTTGGACCAGGTTCTGTCCAGGCTCCTGCTCTTTTACCCCAGTACTTATTCAACCAGGTTGAGAGTTTTCTCTGGAGAAACCTTCAGGAAACTTTCCATACATGTGTGGTACATTCCCTCGTATGTATGTTCACAGTTCCAGAAGGAGCGCTTCAAGATCGACATGCCGCACCGCTTCAAGAACCACAACTACATGAGCCCCACCTTCTGTGACCACTGTGGGAGCCTTCTGTGGGGCCTGGTCAAACAGGGGCTCAAATGTGAAGGTAGGGAACAAGCTCTGTGTGTATGTGAATGTGGGTGTTTTGATTCTTCTCCATGTGAAAGTGTGTATGTCTATAACCAAGTTACTCAATTCTCTCCTAGACTGTGCAATGAATGTCCATCACAAGTGTCAGGATAAAGTAGCCAACCTCTGTGGGATCAACCAGAAGCTACTAGCTGAAGCTCTGACACAAGTCACCCAGGTTGGTAACCTTAATGTTTGTGTGAGCATGTGTCTGTGTGTCAGCATGTGTTTGTGTGTCAGCATGAGGTTGTGTGTGTGTATTTGTAATGTGTGTGTGTGTCTGTGGCCAGACGTGTGTCTGGGCAACTCCCGAGTCAGGCCAGGCTGTGTGGCACCAGAAAGCTGAGCTGCCTCCTCTTGTGTGTTTAAGGACACAAGGCTAATGTGCTCCTCATGTTCTCATTCATTGATTCACTGCAGTACAATCAGATCCGTTAAACAGTCTGTTGTAGTGTATATTTGATATACCTCTGCTTATTTAGCTCTCTCTTTCTCTAAGGTATATTTCTCTTGTCGTATTTCTGCTGTCCATTCACAGAAATCCACAAGGCGCTCAGACCCAAACCAGCCAAACCTGCCAGATATAGGAGTCTATGAGGAGGTCTCAAGGAACTTGGTTGCTCTGGATGTCAACGGTCAGTGTGTATGTGTGTGTTTGTGTTTGTGTGTGCGTGTGCGTGCATGTTTGTGTGTGTTGATGACGATGTTTGCTCTTGTAGACGGCACCCCTTATGGCAGGCTGTGGGAGGGCTCCAGCCCCCTGCCGCCGACTCGTCTCACCCATCTGACCCACATGAACGTGGACAACTTCATCCTACACAAGGTTCTGGGCAAGGGAAGCTTTGGCAAGGTAGGTATTGCCATGATAACATAAATTTGCTTTCTGGCATCTGTAAGAGGACAAGATTACTAACAATCCTCACCTCTCCTGCTCCCCTGCCTTCGTAGGTCCTGCTGGCAGAGTTAAAGGGCAGTGGAGAGTACTTTGCAGTCAAAGCTCTGAAGAAAGATGTGGTTTTGATGGATGATGATGTGGAGTGCACCATGGTGGAGAAGAGAGTTTTAGCTCTGGCCTGGGACAACCCCTTCCTCACCCACTTGTTCTCTACCTTCCAGACTAAGGTAACTCACATGCGCACATGCTCGCACACGCACATAAACACACTCATAGAGTGACAGTGAATACCTTAAATACAATAGACTTATAGAGCTATACGTCAATGCCTTAATCAGGGTAACTTTACTGTGTGGTCTGCACATCTATTGTCTTTTGTTGTCTTTTGATTTCCTATTATTCTTTGCAAACCACATACTGATATGATTTACATATGTGGAAGGCCACTGTAGTAATGCAAATGTACTGCTTGTGACAGGAGCATCTGTTCTTTGTGATGGAGTACCTGAATGGAGGAGACCTGATGTTTCACATTCAAGAGAAGGGTCGCTTTGACCTTTACAGAGCCACGTGAGTAGAATCAGACACAGACTGACAGGCAAATTGACACACACACTCACACACATGCATATGCATACACATTCCACAGACAAATACACTAACATGCCACTCACACAAAAACAGACGCACAAACCCATGGATGTTCTGATGGAAAACAGATACTCACAGTTCTGGCAGTATATTATACATTGGTCTCTTTCCATTGGTCAAAGCAATAGACTGTCCTTGTAAGGAGAGGGTAATATGAGTGGGTGAGGGTGTATGTGTGTGTGACATCACTTCATCAGTCACTAAACAGGGTTGTCAACACAAACATGACATCATTTCCACCCTTCTCTAAACCAGAGACTGGGGAAACCTAACTTTTCAAGTAGTTTGACTCGTGTTAAAATGGGTTAAACTATCTAGTATTAGTTGAACTGAGTTACAAAGCTCCCATCCTAACACTCTGTGTTGAGAACAGGTAAGATGACAGGACTACTACACTGCTGCCAGGCCAGTGACACTCTATCCAGCTGGGAGTATTAATTTTTAATCACATTCTGTGCATGAGTATTCGTGCATGTACTGTGTGTGTGCATTTATGTGTGCACGTGTGGATTATCCACGAGAAGCTGGCAGCCCAGAGTGGAAAGTCTTTCCTGGGTTTGGTTTCCTGGTTATGCAATAGTTTTCGCTGGCCAGAGTCTGAACCAATGAGTTTCCAATGAGCCCACTATCACAGCACAAAGGGCCTGTTGATCTGCTGCTACCTCTGAACCCACTATCATCCGACAGGCCCCAAACCTCACACTACCACCAGAGGGGAAAACACATCCCATTTATACTCTCCATTTATACTCCATTACTAACAATGTAACTCCCTGTGTCTGAGTTCCCTCATCCTGCCTAGGTGGGAGAGTTTGTCTGAACCTTAAACAACTGTTTGTGTAAGAGCATATGTACTGTACATTCAGTATCATTAGAACCTATACTAGGATTTACCCAGACATTTGATAATGACTTAGTAATCATTAGTGGTGAGTGAGAGTTAGAAAACAGGTCAGGCTGGACAAAGCCATGTATCTTATCAACCAGTCAATCAATCTGTCAGTAAATCAGTCAGTCAGTCATTCAGTGAAGCCCATTGAATCCTCAGCTACATGGGTACATCGTCCCCTGCTTTCTGGAGCCAATCTGTTTCGCCTTTCAGAGATGATAAAAGAAGGAAGCCAGTGATAGGCTTACAACTAAGCTAAGGCTGCTTGGCTGCCATTGGTCGCTGCTCAGTGGTCTCAGGTATCTCAACAGGATAGCATTGTTCACCTGTCCTCACATACCTCTCCATACAAATGTCCACTTCAATAATTAATACTGTGTGAAAATAAAGAAAGTTACACTCTCTATGGGCTTGAATACTTTCAGAGCAATTTGCAAAGCCAGGATGTAACTTCTTCAATACAAGTCTCCGTAAAAGCATTGCTGATTATCACAAACTCTTTTAAGTTGGTTATTTATCTTGAACATTGTATTGTTGCTTCTCTATTAAACATATTAAGGGTTTGATTGCCCTGCATCAGCAATAGGGCTGCTATGGGTCCATCAATGGAAGAAAGAGAAAGCTGAAATTAAGCTAGTTGAAGGAAACCTAGGTGGGAACATATATTGAGTGTGTTATTCTCTATTTTCCATTTGACACCATTAGTTTTTTTTCTGCTGTAGGCATCACATGAACACACAGCACAGCCCACATAGACTGCATTCATCACCTCCTACACCACCTTGGAAAAACACTGCCATCCCGCAAAACAAGTTTTAGATCAGGATATGTTTACCTTATTCTCTCCTCCCTCTTCCCCCTTCAAGATTCTACTCCGCTGAGATTGTTTGTGGCCTACAGTTTCTACATTCCAAGGGGATCATCTACAGGTAGGGCATGAACAACACATGCAATCACACACACACACACACACACACACACACACACACACACACACACACACACACACACACACACATAAACTGATCATGATAAAAACAAACAACTCAGTCATCACTTCCTTTTTGTCTTTCTGCTGTCAGAGATCTGAAGTTGGATAATGTGATGTTGGATCAGGAGGGACACATCAAAATAGCAGACTTTGGCATGTGTAAGGAGAACGTGTTTGGAGAAAACAGGGCCACCACTTTCTGTGGGACTCCAGACTACATCGCTCCGGAGGTACACAACAAATATTGAACTGATGTTATGATTTGCTCTGATTGATAAATGCTAACAGGTTAGTCTAGCTACGTGACTGAACAGCGTGATGTGGATCTTGTAGCAGACATGGTTTACCAAATGGGATTTGTTGTTAATACAATTACCGATGTTTACATTTTGGCAATACTTTTTTTCGTCCTTTATTTCAGAGACCCTCTAGGTTTACCCGGCTAATATGTTAATCAAATAATCAATTTGTTGGGATGTGTGTTTATGATGCCATCTGTCGTTAGATCCTGCTTGGACAAAAATACTCCTTCTCAGTGGACTGGTGGTCTTTCGGAGTGCTGCTCTATGAGATGCTGATTGGCCAGTCACCTTTCCATGGTGATGATGAGGATGAGCTGTTTGAGTCCATCAGGATGGATACACCCCACTTCCCCCGCTGGATCACCAAGGAGGCCAAGGACTTGATGGAAAGGGTTTGTACTGTACCCTACTCCAAATATAAAATATACCTGTCTCTCTGAACTGAGCTAGCATCGTTGATTGTGTTTGTCTTCTCTACTCATGCAGTTGTTTGAGAGGGACCCCACTCGCCGGCTAGGCATTGTGGGAAATGTTCGCGTACAGCCCCTGTTCAAAAACATCGACTGGTCGGCCTTGGAAAGGAGGGAGGTGGAACCCCCCTTTAGACCAAAAGTGGTAAGAGTCTTATACATCTGTCTGTCAAGATAGTATAGAGGAAAAAGGTGTACAGTGTCACTTGACTAACCTTTACACCCATTACAGAAAGCCCCCAACGACTGCAGCAACTTTGATCGTGAATTCCTTAGTGAGAAGCCCCGCCTCTCTCACAGCGACAAAAACTTCATTGATTCCATGGACCAATCAGCTTTCGCCGGCTTCTCCTTCATAAACCCTGAGATGGAGCACCTTCTGGAAAAGTGAGGAGCAGACCTTCATACCAGTCTCCACCCTGGGCACTGACATCCCAGAGGTCAAAGGGGAGAGGTGAAACCAGGGTTTAATTAGTACTGTTTTAGGGTCTGTTCGTCAAGGTGTCTGTTCTGTCACGTGATCAAACCTGCAAGTGAGTGAGCGGTACCATGTTCAGTATTTTGTGTGCCTGTTCTGTAGTTAAGCACAAACAGTCATTCTCTGGTACTTGTAGAAATCACAAGAGTATAACTTACAGGAATTGTCCTTTGTACAAATAAATAGTTTTGTGATGCATGCTAGGGAGTCTAGGTGTTTGTGGGCTGTATGTAGATGATTCTATTAATTGCCACCCGCATTTTTGGTCATTGTTATGACACTCACCAGTTTGAAGAGCCAACACAAGGAGCCTCCGATTTTCTCCCATTCCTTTGCAGTAAAACCCTGCCTAAAAATAGAACTGAATTCTGATTGTTAAGATGGCTCCTGTTTTGACACCTGGAACCTTAAATGTGGGATACACTCATTGACAACAGTATAGTACCATCACAAGGGATGTCTGGCCCTTCCAGTGAATGGAGCACTTTAGTGTGTGTGGATGAAGGTGTTTAGGTTTGTTTGAGTTATCTGCTTGCAGGTCCAAAGACCTCACACCAACATTCACCATCTCTCCTACAAATGAATTATTTGACTGAATCATTGCTTTTGGTTATGTCGCATGAAGAACCTTTCTCGGTCAATAAGAAAGATTTGTAAAAATGTGTGGTTTACTGGTTTGTGTGCCATCTAGTGTTAAGTAAATTCAGAAAATTCAGACAGAGCAACTACAGGTTCACTACACAGTGAACAAAATACAAGCACAGTGGTCTGTCTAGTTAGGTAGGCTATTATATTCCTGTTGTGAAATATCTCATTTATAGACATGTATTATTTGAATGATTTGCGTACTGTTTGCGATGCTAAACATTGGAAAGGGACCTATTGACATGCTGTATAGATATATATGTATATTGATTTAACGTGTATATTTTGATGCGCTTTAATTATGTGCTTTTTTACCGTCTCCATCTTTTACATCTTATAAAAAAAATCATTCCAATTTCTGAAGTCAATCTTTCTGAAATGTCCCGGCACAATAAACTTTTCAAAGTAGTTATGGAGCTTTGATGAATTAAATAAGCGTAACTATGACCTAGAGACCTACAAATAAACAATGGGGGTCATATTTATACATGATCTGCAGCTACGGGTCTCAACTGAATCTTGTGAATCAAAGTATAAGATAAGATCGCCCTCTGGTGGATCATTACTTTTAGTGTCAATGACGTATAACGGATACGTATAAGATGTGTACGGAAGTGCGGTTAGTGTGTAAGAGACATGAGTGAAAATGTCGGATTTCAACTTCGCGATGTAAAACACGGGTTTGTTGAGATGACTTGGTGTTTATACCAGCTTGCCACTTAGTTGTGTCATACAGGACTTTACACAGGACAATGAAGTCCCAAGACGTGTTGAAGGATGCATCCACTCTTGCTTCATACAATGTATTGCTACAGGTAAACCTAACGTTCTAATTCAATTACTTGAACTTAGTTCTGTCTGACAGTTGATACAAGGTGATATCGTGACAGAAACTACTCTTGAGTCTTGACTGGCATTATCAATGGTCTTAAAAACAATGTATGTCGATCTGTATTGTGTTTGTGCTTACATTTCCAAATGATGTTTCAGGTGATGTTTCGTGTGCTCACCTTCTTGCTGAATGCGTTTACCCTTCGTTTTGTTTCCAAAGAGCTCATTGGTGTTGTTAATGTAAGGTAAGATGTCATAATGTGTAGACTTACAGCTGCTGTGATTCTGAGATGACTTAACTTGCTAAAAACCAATACAATACTGTGTGTTTATGTGTGTTATGTGTATGTGTAGGCTAACACTGCTGTACTCCACGCTGGTATTCTTGTCCAGAGAGGCATTCAGGAAAGCATGTCTCAGTGGATCTGGAACAGATCCTAACTGGAGACAGGTCATCAACCTGCTATGGCTGACGTGAGTTTGTGTCACCATTGACTACTGAGATGTATACCAAAAACAAAACCTCAAAAGTTTAACCTTTTTGCTCTGAACTGGTATGTGTACATGTTTTCCGTTGTATTTGAATCTCCTAGGTTGCCTTTGGGTGTTCTGTGGGGGTCCCTGCTTGTGTGTGTTTGGCTATGGCTCCTGGAAGTGCCAGACCCCCAGGCCATACCACACTATAGCCCTGCTGTGGGGCTTTTTGCCCTGGCTGCTGTGCAGGAGCTGCTGGCTGAACCGCTCTGGGTCCTGGCTCAAGCACACTTGTTTGTCAGACTGAAGGTGGTGGCAGAGAGCCTGGCGATGATCGCTAAGTGTGTTCTGACAGTGGTTCTGGTGGTATCTGCCCCTCAGTGGGGCCTGTACATCTTCTCTATGGCTCAGGTACAGAGTAGTCTAACACTTGAAGTTCAGCAGAATGTTGTGGATGTGGATTTTGTACTGATCTATCTCCTGTCAACTCCTAGCTGGTGTACACAGGGTTCCTTGTCTTGTGCTACTTTGGCTACTTCCTGCATTTTCTGGGGTCTGGTGAAGCCCAAAGGAAGGCCTTCCCCCTTCGCTGCATTGGAGACCTGCTGCCTTCCAGGGTGAATGAAGAGGTAATGTTTTCCACAAGAAAAATGTCACTTTGTTCATGTCATCCAATATCTTACAGCTTGGGCTACTTCGTGTTTGTCTTATATGCGTTAAATAGCTACCCAATGTTTGGTCATACTACTGTGCTGTTTTTGTGTGTGTTTGTAGCCGTGGGTGGACTGGACCCTGGCCAAGCTGACGTGGAGCTTCTTCAAGCAGTCATTCCTGAAGCAGATCCTGACGGAGGGAGAGAGATATGTCATGACCTTCCTGAACGTGCTTAGTTTTGGGGATCAGGGTATATACGACATTGTCAACAACCTGGGCTCCATGGTGGCCCGCTTCATCTTCCTGCCCATCGAGGAGAGCTTCTATGTCTTTTTTGCCAAAGTTCTGGTGCGAGGGCGGGATGTGAAGAGTCAGAAGCAGGTCAGAGTGGTGGAGACGGCCAATCAGATACTTGGGATGTTTCCATTGTGCAGTGCTAGTTCTGACCCTGGTCAGCTTATATCAGATCATATGATCCTGCTCACTGATTTGTCTGCAGGAGGATGTTGCTATTGTGGCTGAGGTTCTGGAATCTCTTTTGAAGTTGGTGCTTGTGATTGGTCTGATCATCACAGTGTTTGGATATGCCTACTCTGAACTTGCATTGGACATTTATGGGGGCTCCCTGCTCAGCAGTGGAACAGGTGAGATGACAACATCATACGTGTGTGCCACAGAAGTGATTTACTAATGCTTATGAAGTTACACTATGATGACGTATGTTTCTAGTGTTTTGTGTTGTTGATGGCAGTGTTTGTATGTATTTTTCTGTTGTTGAAGGGCCCAGTCTTTTACGATGTTTCAGCTCATATGTACTTCTGCTCGCTATCAATGGAGTGACTGAGTGCTTTGTCTTTGCTGCCATGAGCCAAGAAGAGGTAGACAGGTAAGAACAAACACAAACAGACATACATAGGGTTCTGTGATTTCCTACACAGTATGAGACCCTAATCACTCACACTGTCTGACCCCAGCTGTCTGTCTGACCCACAGGTATAACCTGGTGATGCTAGCCCTCTCAGTCTCCTTCCTGTTCTTGTCCTACATGCTGACATGGTGGGCAGGGGGGATTGGCTTCATCCTGGCCAACTGTTTAAACATGGGCCTCCGTATCCTGCACAGCCTCGTCTACATCCACCGCTACTTCCAGCAGAGCCCTTGGACCCCCCTGCGTGGCCTCCAGCCCTCCCCAGCCCTGCTGCTCGCTCTGGCTCTTAGTGCAGCCCTCACTACCCTCTCTGAGGTACCTGCACATATCCTTCTCTCTTTTGCCTCATTGCTGACTTATTTTACTGACCAGTCATTCTCAAGTCTGTCAATATTCTTTCATCTAGCGCTAGTCTTTGTATTTGCCAAAGACAATAGTTACCTCGCGTTGTTAAAAACTTTAGATTGATTAAAATGGTTTCATATCCATTCAGAATGATCCAATTGTATTCCCTGCACTCATGCTGTCGTCCTCTCTGTGCCTCCTGTTCTAGGGTGCGTTCTGCTGTGATGGAGGGTGGATGCTGAGGCTGGTCCACATTGCTGTTGGAGCAGGATGTCTTCTGGGTGTGCTTGTCACTGTCCTCCTTACAGAGACTCAACTTGTTCAGTTTGTCCAGACTCAGCTTCTGCCCCGGTACAGAAAGAAGCAGACATAAATCTTCCCTGCAATGGGCAGAACAGACTTCCATCATCCCATCACTTAAGATGTGTAAGTAAATACTGAAAGGGGTGAAGCAAGAACCGTGCTTTGCTCTTTGAAGCATTCCAAGTATCCAAATGGTTGGTGGATGGCTCTTCGTACAGTACATTTTGTACATGTTCATATGGCTGTATACCCATGGGTATAGATCCATGTGATTCACTGATTTAGAGTTAGTGGCAAATTATGTCAACTTTTCTCCTTTCTAAAACAATTTCAACAAAATGTTGAATATATTTAATTGCATACATTGTGCTTACTAGATGGCATTGAAAATGATAGTTTGGGTTTCTAACATTTAGGCCTATGTATAATTGTACACATTTGAATGGATTTCCAGCTTCCCTGCTTCCATCATTGTGTACTTCTCTTGTTGCTATTAAATATAAGTCAAAAGAAAAATGTTTTTATCTTTTACACATTTTACTAATGTTTTTTGTTATTATTTTACTGTTTGTCTGATTTTTTTTCCCCTGAGGCGTTTAGTTTTGTCATTCAGACATCAGGTATACCGTATATCAGACCTGTTTTTGACCCTGCCATCAAATTGTGCCATCTTATTGGAATGGTCAAACTGGCCTTATACCAGCACTTTGCCAACTGAGGTGTGTGTGTGTGTGTGTGTGTGTGTGAGCTGTCAAGATCCCTTGTCTGAAACATCCTGGTCACAATAAGTAGTTTTTTGTTTTCAGATGTTTTTGTTGTTGCAAAGGTTCTCTGCTTGTTAGTCTTTTTCAAAAAGGAAAAAATAAGTTCTGTTAGTTTCTTGTCAATGGAGCCATTCATCAAGATCTACTGTACACTGATTACATTTGATTTTTTATTAGACCATCACAGTTATCTCAAAGCCAGGTCGCAAGGCAAACAGTACAAGTGGCTAGTTTGTACAGACCTAGAAGCAAGTGATAAATCTAAAGATGATCCCAGAAGGCTTCTTCTACTTCCGGATCGGTCGAGTGGGTGGTTTGTTGAAGGCAGTCTCAGCCCCTGACCTCACTCCACTGAACACTGACGGGGCGGCCTTCCCAACACGCTCTGGAATGGCCCACACAACAAGAACCATCAGCCTCGCACAGTAAATCAGGCAGAAACCAAAAGAGCTCTGTAACACAATGGTTATGCACAGTATAAACAGTGATTTGTCAGGCAGGAGGCGAGAGATGGGGGCATTCTGTTTGACAGAGCTCTGAGAATCACCCCCCTCATCTCTCAACTATCCGGAGTTCTGTATATGGAATGGAAACTTCAGTTTGATAAGTCTCACTTTGTAGAGCATTTTTTACATACAATGCTGTATTTGTCAGCAGAGCTTTTCCAAAACGAAAACGATAAGACCCATTTACACAAGACTAATCCCTAAACTTCAATGCCATGTTGAGAACATATGCTCACAACTTACCACACTCTTCCATCACTTCAAAGGTCTTGCTCTTCACCTCCCCTTTGAGACCTAGCTTATCCTTTGCTTCAACGAGATCTTCTTCTCTTACCTCTGGTCGGCTCTCCTCTCCCTCATCTGGCTGAAATTCACAGCAGAGATAGTAAAATATCAAAAGATATGTTGTGTTGCCCCAGTAGTTTCCTACGAACCAAGAGATCATGCTTGTACCATCTACCAAACTGTAGTATTCTCACCTGAGACATGCTGGCTGTCAAGTTGTTGTAGAGGTTGTGGTCCAAAGTCTTTCCCTATCTTAACTTTCCTACTGCTGCTCTGCCTAGTCCAATCCAACAAACTAGAGCAATCCGCCCAGGCTATAAATCTCTAGAGGACTATAATTCTATTGCAGGCCCAAAGGATGACTCAGTCTGGGGGCTCCTCCCCTATTTCTCTGGTTCTGTTTGTTCTCAGGATGTTCCATTCTCTTCTATGTCATTTAGGAATGACGTGATCTCCTGCAGCTGGAACAGTTATTACATTACTCCCAAGTATTTAGACAGAAAACATCTAGGATTTTAGTTGTAGTAAAAAATCCCCTTTCCTTGCTATGTTGCATTGTCTTTTTATTATCCTTATCTGTAAATGTCAAACTCGACAAACATTTTATAGTTTCAAAGACAATTGCCTCTCAACTGTCAAATACCGCTACGGCAAAAGCAGGTGAAAGGGTTAGCTTTTTTTGTTTGCTTTACAGACTTTAAATTAGGATAGTTACATGGTCATCTTTCTTCTACTCCATGACCTAGACTCTAGTGTTTCATCAGAGATGGGAAGTACAATTTTACATTACTTTAAGTAGATTTTTCAGGTATCAGTACTAAATATATGTCAGAGCTCATAATTCTGTACTTGAACTTGAAAAAGTGTAGTCAGCACTTTTATCAGTCTGTTTAAACATGAGTATATATGATCCTACTTGAATGTATGGTGTGTGTACTTTGCCATCTGTGTCTCATCGAGGGAAAAATAAAATAAACCAAGCACCTTTAACCCTTGTGTTATCTTCGGGTCATTCTGACCCATCAGTCATTGTGACCCACCGTCGTATTGCGACAGATTTACCGCATACAAAGACAAAGTGAAGCATTTTCTTTTAACCGTTGGGCTGTCTCAGACCCCCCACATTGCAAAGGTTAAAAGAAAATTATTTTAATTTGTTTTTGTATTGGGTAAAATTGGGTAAACACAACGATGGTTCGTTATGAACCTTTGGGTCATGTGACCCGAAGGCAGCACGAGGGTTAATCTAGCTATGAGTCATAGGGACATCCGAGTCTCACATTCCACAAACCAATTATTACCTCTTGGATGCACATATAACAAATACTCAAGATTACAAATGTAAAAAATGCCCTCTTTACTCATCTTACACAAAACAAGTATATCTATAACACCAACATTTCGCAGTTTAATCCTTTGACAGTAATGCAAGTAGTAGTCTAAGTAGTTAATACAAAGTGAAGTTTAACAATGTGTTTTATGGCAGCCAACATGTATTATCTTGGATGCGTCAAATTATATTCCAATATTGAACAATTTATGTCAACAAGGCACAGATGGGAGAACTTACCAACTGGCATTCTACACAAATGACAGGGAGAACAAAACAAAATTATATGGAAATAATGGGTACCAAAGGGAAGGCTATTAAATTTTAAATAAACGTCACAACTAGTGAGCAGTAAAAACATGCCACTGGAGAGATTTCACAGATCATTTCATATATTTATGCTGCTGGTCCTGGAGGATCTTTGCAGAGGACTTGGCATCATAGAAGAGCTCATTGATCTCCTCAATCTGCTCCCTCTCCACACCTTCCTTACCCTGAACACGCCCCAGAAGATTGGCTGGGGTCATCAGCTGCACGGCATACCTGGGACACGGGAGGTCAGAGGTCAGTACGCGCACACAGCTGTGCGACATGCATGCACACACAGGATACATGTAGGTCTGTATCAGATATACCTGAGGGTGGTCTTGTTGCCGATCTCTGCCAAGTGGCTGAGTGCTTCATCGCTGATATTAATCCCCTCAGTTTGAGCACGGATCTTGATGATCTACAGGAAAGGAAATCAAAATGATGTCCAAATAATATGCTGACACTGTAAAACCAGCAATGTGACACACACATACACACCTGCTTCATCTCCTGCAGTGTGTAAAGCATGGTACGGATGATCATAACTCTGTCCAACAGGTCCAGAGGAATCCCATGAGGAGAGCTTATGTCTTCTGTCCCCCTGGACACCAAGCAGAAAAGAGACAGTCAAATACAGCCAAATACAATGACTGAATGATGCGTCTCTATAACACGCATACCTTATGAGGCAGTTGCCCCTGTTGGATGCAAAGACGACAATGGGGGCGATGGTGCTCTCGAGGGCTCGGTGGAGGTAGGTGAAACACTCGATGTCAAGCATGTGAACCTCGTCTACAAACAGCACACCAGGGACCAGCTCAGCCACCCCCTGGTCGATGTACCGGTTCACCACCTTGTTGATCTCCGTACGTAGCTTATCTGGGAGGAGAGAGCCAATCAGGCGCCAGGGATCAGGTCAGGAAACCCATTGTAGTTACGTGGCACAGTCCTGTGGTGTGTGACATTTGACATATATATATATTTTTTTTTTACCTGTGATTTCTGTCTTTTTGGGCTTCATCAGTTGTCCCATCATGGACAAGATGTCCTGGCCTCCCTGAGGAAACAATTTAAATAACTATATGCGTGTATGAAACTTGTAGAAAAATGGTTTGCATTAAAAGCCCAGGTGAGGCCGAGGCATGCCAGTGGATGTGTACCTGGGGTCGAGCATTTGCAATGTCCAGGTCATGTAAAGTAACATCTTGAATTATCTCTTTCTTCTTGTGTACGTCGCCTTTGGGCAGCGGTACATACTCTTCTGCCTCAAGGTCAAACTCGGTAGCGAAGGTGTCACAACGACCTTGTCTCTGTACTCACACAAGAGGGAGGAAAGGGTTCAAAAGAGCACAGAGATGTCAACTACCATCCTGTCAGGAAAAATGATGGTGGTCTGATAACTTTGGAATGGAACAAAAAATAAAAAAAGAGAAGAGAAGAGAAGGGGGAGGGAGGGAAAGCAGGTGTATTAGTACAGTCTGTGCCAGCTGAAGTAGGAGGAGAGGGCAAGGGGCAGAGGGATGAAAGCATGTGTGAAGGGGGCTCCTTAGGGGGCTGTCAACAGCAACAAATGTAGCCCCACTGCCCCTAAGCCCACCTGCACTGATTAAAGCAGCCCTCGACACACGGTCAACACAGGCCACGAGGCCCTGTGCTGGAACAGAGGGATTGCAGGGAGGGGGGAGAGATTGACAGATAAAGGGGGAATAGGGACGCGCTGTGGAGGGCTGCAGGAATGAGGGAGCGTACAGTAGAAAGATGAAACACAGCCGTCACGGAGGGCTGATGGAGATGAAACAGAGCTGGTACGAAGGACTGAGAAGGACAGGCACAGGACAAAGAACTCGTTATCTGAAAAGTGTACTGGAACTTCAATGACAGGATCTTGAAGAGTACACAGTCCATATGCCTATGCCCACATAATGCAACTAGAGTTCCTAAGCAATTTTTCTGTGTGTGTATCACAAAGACGTACATAGTTGAATGTGTGCGTTTGACAGTGGGTTGTGTAATGGCTTGCAGAAATGCAGGGGTACCTTGACAGCTCCGCTGTTGGCTTCTATGTAGATGACATCTCCCACCTCCACTCGCTCCTTCTGGAGACTCTCATAGATACTGGGATCCAGCTACAGAACACCATTAGGCCTGGGTTATTGGCAAGGACTTCGTGCTATCATACACATCTCCATACATAATATAATACATAAATTATATTACCACAACACATTATACAAATGTACAATATATGCACAATACTATACAAAATCTTGAAAAACTACTGTATAAAAATACTACTGTGATACAATACCCAGTTTAGCTCAGTATGACAGGATTAGTTTAACCAGTCGGCCTATATTCTATGCTTCAACCCTCAATGAAAACTGTATATGCCCCAGACTGACCTTGAGTTGCTTAGTGCCCTTGCCCGTCTTCAGGCCAATGATGACGTGGCTGATGGTCTTACCGTAGCCTCCCATTGGGTTCTCTGTCTCACAGGGGGTCAGCTCCGTCACTTCGCCCTCATATACCTCCTTAGTCTCCTTGATACGCAGGCCTACAGGAGGCCATAGCACACACATGATAGCATATATACATTTACTATAATATGCATTCTCTCTATATAACATGACCACACTGTAGCTCTTGTTTAGGATACTCTTGCCTCTGAGTGGGCCACAGGTGGTGTGTCAGGCCTGGTCCTGGCCTGGCGGGGGGTGAGTCATGCTCTAGAGGGGGAGGTTGTCATTCAGGCTGCTCTTATCAGACGGCGTGTTGACATCCTGAGAATGTACCCCCACTCCCTCCCTCTAACACGCACCTATTCTCTCCTGGGGGTGGGGCAAGAGTGTTGATGACCGACCCTCTGTCAACCCAAGCTCCATTTGCTACCCTATGACAGCTAACGTCAACATCCAGACAAACTCCTTCTCCCCCACTCAAGCCTTCCTTCCCAGTGTCAGCACTGACATTCAAATCCCCTTTTACAACAAAAAATCTTCTGTTTTTGGCCAAGTGCTTCATTATGTTCGGTTTCGGACAAAAATTCTAATTTTGGTGCATTCATAATTAAAATATTGCAAATTTGAATGATCTCCATGCACCCCATCTTCCCTGTGTGTGAGAACAGTTACTGACCTATCGCTCTCCTGAAGTTTTCCATCAGCACCTCAGTTTTCTTGATCTCAGAAGAGTAAACCTCACTTCCAACCATGGGGCAGAAAGGCACCTTGTTACCCAGCTCCTGTGCCATGGCCAAGGCCATTGCTGTCTGAAATGGGGAGAAAGGGTTGAAGTATTGGGGGAGAAGGTCACGTTAAAATCAAATGTATGTGAGAATCAGGGAACAAACGAGGGACATTGTGAGCAATGAACAATCTGATCTTGTGCCGTACCTTTCCTGTTCCAGGTGGCCCAGCGAGCAACACTGCCCTGCCTGCCATCTTCTTTGAGCGGATCAGTTCTACAATAATACCGCAAGCCTGGTGACAAAGTGATTATATTATAATTACCGCAACTACAGTAAGCAAGAACTGCATAGAATTATTAACAATATAAAGCTAACGAATAACTAATTGTTGACGTTCGTAACAGCTCTAACGATGGCACAAACTGAAATGAATTAAGACATTTACATTTAGTCATTTAGCAGACGCTCTTATCCAGAGCGACACACATACATACACATATGTATAGGGATATAGGACTACAACTAGGGTTGTAAAACTCCGGTAATTTTCGAAGTTGGAAACTGCACATGTTCAATTGCAGTTAGCCTATAACAGGGAACCTAAATGTTGTTGGGGGGAAAAGAATTAGTTTGCATGGCTTCTGCAGTGCTTGATAACGAGCCAATAATTTGAATCAGGTGTGCTGGAACCGGGAAAAAAACATGCAGGACCGTGAGCCGTGAGGACCAGGGTTGAAGACCACTTAACTAGATGATAGTAAACGTTTAACTGATTAGGAGTTCCCAAGTTCCCATAGCTAGAGCTAGCTACAGTAGCTTTACCTCTCTCGCAGTCTCCTGTCCCACAAGACCTGACGCACTCTGCTTAGCATTGCCGGCCTCGTCTAATCCGAGTCCCTTCACATGACTGTGAGACGCAATGCGCTGAGTTTTCGTGGTGCTTTTCACCTCCTCGATTTTCATGACTTTTCTGAATGTCTATCAACAGAAATCAGTAGAGATAAATGTCTTGTACTCGATTGTTCTCCACCGTTGGAATCTGCGCTGAAACTCAAAACTTGTTTGTCGTCATGTGCCTTGTTTGTCGAAATGTGTTGCCATGTGAGTAACGAATACGAAGGAAAACCATAGGAAGTACCGCCTTATTTTTTGTTATAATGTCAACTATTGGCCAGTTTATACCCCGTTCATAAAACCATTGGCTAGAAACGAGGTCATTTTGTGACGATAAAACCCGCCTCTTTTACTCTATATCCGTACGTGTTCACGTTTCTTTGACGGTAAGGAAACTTAATAAAGAGCTACAATGTTCCTAAGTAAATATAAATGTAAAAATGTCTGAAGTATGTATTCTCTGGTGTTTATATGAATATTGTATGCTCATCACTCAAAGCTAAACCTTTTGAACTATTGCAAGTATTATTTACTATGCTATTTGCATTTCTAAACCTTTTTTGTATGATTCAAACCTGTGTTTATGGCACTGATAAGATAGAACTACTGTTCCGGGCAGAGGACCGTTTTTAGTGATACTCGGCCGTGAGGAAGAACAGTTGACAGGAGGAAAGTTCCTCCATGCAATCATCAGAACCAAAAGGTCTTCAAACTAAGATACAATTTCAGTGAACCACTTTTGGAAAACTATTTCAGCAGTTGTATGTAATTTAGGCATTACGAAAAGCGAGCTAGCCTAGCCATAGTGTCAGTGACTAATAGTTTAGGGTTCCAGGATCAGGTAGACAGTCAATCCAAAGTTGCGACAGCAGTATGACAGACGTCACTTGTTGCAAAACCAATACCAAAACGCTGAATTTCAATGTTGGGGTTCTTGGACATGTTGACAGCGGCAAGACCTCACTTGCCAGGTCGCTCAGTAGCACAGCATCAACGGCTGCCTTTGATAAAAACCCGCAGTCCCGAGAGAGGGGCATCACTTTGGACCTCGGATTCTCCTCTTTTACTGTGGACCTCCCGGACCATTTACAGGAAAGCGCATATGAAAGCTTACAGTTTACGTTAGTGGACTGTCCTGGACATGCGTCTTTAATTCGCACCATCATTGGAGGTAAGATATGACGTACCTTCCGTTCATGGTAAAAGTTCCTGGAGAGAATGGTCTTATCCTTTCTGCATGATTCCACTAGTCTGTGATTCAATATATAGAAGGACCATGTATCTGCCAGCCTAGTGCACTGTTACCGTTCATCCTATTGTTGGCTTTAACTTATCTAAAGTGTCAGATGGGTGGTATAGGTCGTTGTTTCTGCACTGCATGTGGTTTAATCTTCAAATTAGGAAAGCAACACAGTAAAGTTCAGTTCCAATCCCATCCAGCAGGGGGAGACTCCTTACTACAGGATCAGTCTTCTACACACCCCACTTACCACAAGTGCCTGTTACACTGAAAGGACAGATGCTAGGATTTTATATATTACATATTCATTCTATACATATGAACATATGAATAGACTGTATCAAGCATTTTTGATCACAGAACCCTACTGACATGTTCTTGTCCTCTGTCATGCTAGTGTCATGCTTCTCCTCACTCCCAATATTGTTTTCTCTAAATGATTAACTTTTAGTATCTAAAGCTGCAGAAATGAATGCATGTCATAAATGCTTATTTTCTTTGGTTGCTGTATGTGTGTGATCCACTTTGTAGTTTTCTTTAGATTCAGTTGTCTGACTGACAGTCAGGAACTGACTGACAGAGTATCCTGTGGCTGTGGGTAGGAAGGACTTCACATACGTACCAACAATATGCATTGTGCAGTAAAGGGGTTATTGTCAACTCAACAGTTGTTGCTATAGGCAGAAACCAGAGTGGATGGCACATGCTGTAGATTAGGGTGGAAGGATGGTGTGGGGAGTAAGTTTTTAATAAACTTCCTCCCTTGTCCCAAGTGGGGAGAACACAGGAAAGAGAAAGAGCCAAAGAGAGGGACTGAAAAGAGGGGAGCACAGGAAAGAAATACTGCCAAAGTCAGGGAAAGAAAAGAGGGAGAGGAAAGACAACCAAGTGAGCCTGGGCTCTAGTTTCAGCCCTCTAGCTCAGTTCTCTCTCTCTCTCTCTCTCTCTCTCTCTCTCTCTCTCTCTCTCGCTCCATTTGGAAACCTCCCTCCATTGCTTGAACTTTTTATGCTGTTATTCTTGGTTGTCTATCTGTTTCTGTTTTTGGCCATTGGTTATTCTAGAGTCTAGAATCTACACGGTTCTGACATGCAGTGTAACCTCCAAGAAAAGTTCAGGCTACTTGGGATGCACAAAAATCCTGTTTAGCTTTTACAGTTCTTCTTGTTCGGTTACAGGATAGTGATGGGGCATCTTTGTGGTGTCTTTTGTATTCTTGTTTTAAGGGGCCCAGATTATTGACCTGATGATGCTGGTGGTGGATGTGGTGAAGGGGGTCCAGACTCAGACAGCAGAGTGTCTGCTTGTTGGTGAGCTGACCTGCCCTAGAATGGTGGTCATCCTCAACAAGACTGACCTTCTGCCCCCCAACAAGAGACAGGGCGCCATCGACAAGATGACCAAGAGACTTCACAAGACCTTGGAGAACACAAGGTACACACACACACACACACACACAATACACACGATAACTATACACATTGGACACACTTTGTACATACACACTGAAGGCTAATTCCAACACTTTCCCTGTTGAGCAGTTTCAAAGACTGTCCAGTAATTGCTGTAGCAGCAAAGCCTGGAGGTCCTGAGGCACCAGACACGGATGAACCCCAGGGCATCCCTGAGCTGATAGAGGTAAGGAACCAAGGAGGGTGCCCCAGAATGCTCCTGGATTATTATTCTCCTTGCTTCTGTCTAAAGATATAGAAAAACCCATGATAAGGAGGTAAGAATCGTTGGATGTGTTTCACGAGCAACAATATTTTATTCAGACAGCACAGAGGAAGGTTAGTTTTACTTTATGGCGGCATAGAAGTATACCATATCAGGGGGTCCTACTGACGAATACAGAAAAAACAAGAGACACATTGTCAGGCAGTATTTATGAAGCCACAGGATAGACTCAACACTAGATATGGTTCTGGTTAGGACTGGCCTGTGTGTGTGTTAGAATCACACATATGCCCACAGTGACCTTACAATGTTATGACAGCAGTTTTTACTTTTCTTGTTGTTGCTATGTGTGTGCGCTCGTTTGTGTGTGTGTGCGTGCGTGCGTGTGTGCATGTGCGTCTGTGTCCTAGTTGCTGAAGAGCCAGACATACCTCCCTCGCAGAGACCCAGAGGGGGCCCTGCTCATGGCTGTGGACCACTGTTTCTCCATCCGAGGTCAGGGGACGGTTCTGACTGGAACCATCCTGCAGGGGGCGCTGGCTATCAATGACACTGTGGAGATCCCAGCTCTCAAGGTACAGTCAGCCTCAGATAAGGCTCTCACACAGCCACACATGCCTACAGATCAATGATTCTCGACTACTATTACCAAGGAATTTTGATCCTGCGGGCCAGTATGTTGAGAAGCACTGAGTAGAGAGAGTAGCCGTTTAGAGGGTCACATTTGCGCCATGATGGATTCTTAGTATTGGAAGAAAATGGGTTGGAAAATCAAAAGTTTACTGGAAATGGATGGATGGATAGAGAAAGAGAGGAGGAGGAAAATAAGGAGGATGGATGGTTATGCAGGACAGGAGGATGTGTCTGTGTATGCTTACAAAGGCAGGCTAGAGGAACTGGGGTGGAGGAATGGAGGAAATGGGATGAAAGGGTGGGGGAAATGGGTGGTTTGGCAGTACAGGAGTTGGCTAATTTAGAACAGGTGTAGTCAGTCAGTCGACCAACACTTGCAGCCCAGGTCACTGTAAATATATACACTCTTATTAAGGCATGGGAGCTTTATACCAACACGCAGTAATTAAACTAGCAGCCACTTGGTGGCAGCATTAGGCTGAACTGATGTCATAGCTTTGTGATGTGGGGTTTTTATGGGGGGTTTGTATATAACGGCACTACAGAATTCATCCACAGATAAATCTCATAAATGACGATAAGGATGTAATTCTTGTCATAATAGTCTTTTATTTTAAGTATTGACATCTGAATGATTCCATGGTGTAGCTTAACATAGCATGTGTGTAAAGTGTCATGAAGCGTTTTCTTTGTCAATGATCAGTTTAATGAAATGCCTAATCACCCAGTTCTGGATGTGTGAGTCCTGGCGTGACGATCCCTCTGTGCTCCACTCTGCTCTCCAGGTGACGAAGAAAGTCAAGTCCATCCAAATGTTCAGGAAGCCTGTGTCTGCAGCTATGCAGGGCGACCGGGTGGGGGTGTGTGTGACCCAGTTTGACCCCAAACTCCTGGAGCGGGGGGTGGTGTGCACCCCGGGCTCCCTGCACACCATCCACGCTGCCCTCATCTCAGCCAGAAAGATCGGCTACTACAAAGGCCCCCTCGCTTCCCGTGCAAAGTTCCACATCACCGTGGGCCATGAGACCGTCATGGCCAAGGTGACCTTCTTCGGCCTCCCCCCTGGTCAGACCCCCTCCGCCCCTCAGCTGGACCCTGTTGCCCTGGACACACCCTTCTCCTTTGACAGAGATTACTTCCACCAGGAAGAATACATCATTGGCCAGGGGGAGGCAGGAGGGGCGAAGTCTGACCCAGAACAGTGGGCCCTGCTGGAGTTTGAGCGTCCGGTCACATGCCCGTCTCTCTGCTTGGTCATTGGTTCTAAGCTGGACACAGACATCCATGCCAACGCATGTCGACTGGCCTTCCAGGGGAGACTGTTGGAGGGCTTTGAGGAGAAGGGCTATGCTGAGAGCACCCTGCCCCGCCTACGCATCTACAAGACCAAACAGAAGGAGGGCCAGGTGGAGAGGGTGAGTCTGAGGAACACATAGACATCCATGTCAAATACAATTGAATTAAACTATTGTAGTCGAATCACACTCTATTGGAGTCTACACTGAATTTTTGTTTGGACTTTTGTTTTATTGTACAGTAACTGGTCTGATACTGTGTCATTCCCTACATCTTGTCCTTGATCCTGTGATTGTGTCACACCTCTGCCCTCTCTTTCACCCCCCCCCCCCCCACACACACACACACACACACACACCCATTGTCTATGGTTCTTCTTGTTTGGATGTTTCTCATCGCAGTGGTAATGAAGCATGTTGCTGGGACTGAGCTCCTTTTGTACACACACACACAGGCCAGGCTGTGTGTGGGGGCGGTATGCAAGGCCTTAGCGTGTGCTGTGTGCTGTGACACGCATGCGGCCTCCTGACGCCAGAGCTCCCGTCTGGCTGTCAGCTGCTGGCGCTGTTTAGACACACCTGAGTGGCACAGGAATACCCACATGGCCCTCCGCATTCCCCCCCTCCACCCTGTTCTCTGTACCCGCCCCCCCCCCCCGCCTTCTCTATCTCTCTCTTTCATACACTCATTCTCTCTCTTGCTCTCTTTTTTCTGTTTTAACTCCTTTGTTTAGTCTAAGGTTGAGTCCCACTCTCCCTCTAACAGGGATCACAGCAGGGTTGTACAGGTTAAGTGTTGCTCATCTCATACAGCCTGAGTTATTGACCCTGATGTTGACCTCGCGCTGCGTGTGAGGTCAGACTCGGGCCATGTAGGTACCACCACGTTCACAACCTACAACGATGCAGGAATGCAGCACAACGCTCCTCTGCTTAACCTGAATGTAGAACACTTGTCTAGAACTAGTCTCACTATACTGTAATCTATAATACAGAGATTTGATCAAACCGTGACTACTCAGCCCAGCCCAGAACCAGGAAGTCCTGGTTCCTTCTCCCACATACCAGCCATTCCTATGATGGGACTCCATGACTGTCTCCTGCTGTGTCTAACATGTGTAGGAACTTGTGCCTGTAGTTTATCAGCAGTCGTGCATCAGTGGAGATGGAACAGAATGTCATAGAAAGAGTACGAGAGAAAGAGGGAGGGAGGGTTTGAAAAATAAAAGGAACAAGCATAGAGAGAGAGAGAGAGTCAGATCGGTGCCCTTCCATTATCAGATCAGTGAGAGTCTCAGTGATGGAAAGATTATTACAAATACAAACAAACGAAACAAAAATGCAAGGAGACGAATGAAACGGAAAGACAGACAGACTTCAGGGCTCTAGTTGGTTTAGCCCAGGGGTGATGGAGGTGAGGCAGGGACCAGGCTGGGCCTGAGTTGGCCCAGGGGTGATGGAGGTGAGGCAGGGACCAGGCTGGGAGCTGCTCTTCTTCCTCCTTGTATCTTGGCGACAGAGTTAGAACAAATGTGAGATCTGGTAGATCAGAGGCTGTAATTAATTAGTATTAAACTATTAAAATAAAAAAGCAACACACATTGACCCCACTGTGCTGAATGAAGATTGCACTGCCTGCAAGGCCTATTATTTAATAATATGACATGCTCCTAATATTATCTGTTTTACTTATCATCTGCAGCCAAGTCAACCACTTATGTTTCCCCTGGTCAGGTGACTGATGACTACACTGTGATTGGACGAAACCTGTTCAAGAAGGAGACCAACCTGCAGATGTTTGTGGGGTTAAAGGTCAAGCTGTCAACGGGTGAGGCCGGGGTCATCGAGGGTGGCTTTGGACAGAGTGGAAAGTTTAAGATCCGGGTACCAGGTAAGGAAGCGTGTAGGTGGCTGTGGATATAGTCTATGGACCTGTGTTCTCTTCATTTAGTTTTGTGCTATTTTGCTATATTTCTCCCTCTCTTTTTTCTTTTCTTTTTTCTTTCTTCCTGCCCCTCTCTTCCTGGGTTTTTGAGGCTCTGTGGTCATTGAGTGAGGATGTGGTAAGGCTGGTGGGCTCAGAATCCCAAGCAGCATTCCCAGAATTCCTCTGGGGGTTGCCTAGGTTCCGGGGGAAGTCTGCTCTTTGTTTGTTTTACCTTCTGTCAGCCCGACCCTCGGATCCACACCGGGCGGGAAGAGAAAACAAAAACATTTAGAAAGAGAACCATACCTACATCCTCCTAACACGTACTGAAGGCATCCTGTCAGCCCGACTGAAACAGTCCCACATAGACCTAAACTGTCTGTTCAGACACCCAAACTTTGTCTTTTCTTTATCTCTTCTTCTACACCTCTCTCACTTTCTCCCTCCATCCCTCTCTCTCTCTCTCTCTCTCTCTCTCTCTCTCTCTCTCTCTCTCTCTCTCTCTCTCTCTCTCTCTGTCACTCCTCTCATTCTCCTTCAGGACACATAACCAAAGAGAGAGAGAAAGAAGGAGAGAGAGTATTTAGGGCTTAAAATGAAAGCCCTCTTCAACCTCAGCCCTCTTACACAACCCCCCCACCCCTGACCTCAAACTCATCCCCACAGCCCTGAGGGCCAGCTGCCTGGCACCGGCCTATGTCTGAGCTGATAGAAGGAGGAACAGGGCCAAGAAAAAGGAGAGAATGCTATAGAATTCTATACTTTATTCTTGAATACATTTTACATTTGTGTGGACGGATCTTTTCTTCTAGCAAACATCATGCTACAAAAGCTGACAGTTCTATTGCACTGTACATTAGCCGTGTTCATAATTTTTTTAATGAAAGCGTAAACGCCCATAGTTAAGATAAGCAGTGTAGACTCTGCTTCTGTGCGTGTGTGTGTGTGTGTGTGTGTTAAAGAATAATGGGGTAGGACAAGCAGATCAGAGATATCAGTCAAGCCTTTCTTTCTGTCCAGTAACCATAACAACCCTCAGAGTGCATAACCATAATAACCGGCTGTCTGGCGCCGTGATGCGACGCTGGTAGGTGAGGTTAGACAATATGGCAGGTTGCGCAGAAAAGATTTCTCACCTCCATGTGAGCGTGACCACAAGCAAACAAACAGACACACATACACACAGGAGGAATTATATGTTGGCAGGGCCAGAGGTATCTGTGGCATGATTCTAAGTGCCTGAAGACAGACTGACACCAGTGCACCGGAAACGTCAGAGACACCAAGAAAGCCGCACATACACCTACACACAGCACAACACCCGGCGACCACGATCCTCCCGTACAACTGAGAAAGTGGAGCAGGTTGTGGAGCGTGAAAGCAGATTAGGAGAGGGTGGTGGTGAGCCAGAGACAGGGGGAAGGGACAGGAGACTGGACCTCAGTGTCAGGACAAGACCATGACAGCTTACTAACCATGAGGCTAGACTGTGGCTATCAGGAGCAGGATCATGAGGGCAGTGGTTCAGTTACGGGTCGTCAGGCCAAACAGGCTCCATCTCCTTTACTCCCCCCCCCCCCCCCCCCCCCCCCCCCAGCCTGGCTAACAGGCCCAGAGGAGAAGAGTACTGTCTGCTGTCAGATCTCAGCACAATAAACTCAGAGCTGGTACACTCATGATGTCTTTTATAGCACTGGCCAACAGTGAGGAAGATAGATTTATTGAAAGATTGCACAGGATGCTGCAAGAAAAATATTATCATATAATAGCTCAATGATTCATCTTCATTTCTATTCCATCTAATGTTCTTCCTCTGTGTCTCTCTGTCCTGTCCTCAGAGGGTTTAAGCCCAGAGACCAAACAACTCCTGTCTTCCTCCTCTAAGAAGAAAGGAAAAGGCGGGGCAAAAGGGGAACCGGTCAAAGAGGAGGAGCCAAAGACAGACTCTCAACCTATCAGCATCCATCTCACTTTCAAAAGATATGTCTTTGACCCCCATAAGAAAATGGTCCAGTCCTGATCTATAGAGTACGGGCCATAGGATGAAACCACTGTACACAGTGCTGGGTAAGAGAGAAGGGGGATGACTGTATGAACACATCTCCCAATCAGAAAGACATGGAGCTCTAGTTTGAATGTTCTGTGTAGTGCTGAGATGCCTAAGCACAGAGATTGTGTTTCTTTGAGAGCCCAGTTTATAGTGGAGGTCATAGCAAAAATATTTTTTACACACTACATTTTTGTCAAACTTAGAAATGTTGTCAAATTTCCAATGTGGTAAATTTCCTGAGAATATCCTGACTTTAGATACAGTTCTGTTCTATATCTTTGATCCTGACCTGCTCTTTCCTTCCACCCTGTCCGATATTTCTCTCTCTCTCTCTCTCTCTCTCTCTCTCTCTCTCTCTCTCTCTCTCTCTCTCTCTCTCTCTCTCTCTCTTATTCTCTCTCTCTCCTGCTCTTTAGTTCTTGTGTCTCTCTGCATTTCTTTATTTCAACTGTGCCTTCACTGACGTGACCACATCAGAATGCGTTGCCAAAGTAATCATCCATTTCCACTAATGTAACACCCGCTGAGTTCTGCGCTCTCCTTCCTCATCATGCGCTTCAGCTGGGGGTGAAAGGTCACTGTTCCCTGGGTTGGGTTTGGACACGTCCCTCCACTGCTCTCATGTGATTCCATTTTTATTTCAAAGTTTAATTACATTTTCTTTTGGCAAGACTCTGGCCAGGCTGTGTTTTACTCTGATTACCAGCTGGAATGAGAGAAGTAACTCTAAGTTTCCATTTGAATAATGTAAGAGAGGCAAAATAAAGTAAATTAATTCTGAAAGTATTCTCTGGATGTGTGTCTCTGTGTGTGTGTGCCTGCGTGTGTGTGTGTGTGCTTAAGGACGCGACATCATGTTAAGTGTTGTTTCCCCCAGGCCAGTCATGAAGATGCTGCTGAGGGAGATCTGCTGCTGAGGGAGATCTGCTGCTGAGGGAGATCTGCAGTCACTAGTCTAGGGTTTAACTGAGAGCAGGCCGGAGTAAGATGATTGGACTTATTGTGCATTTTTTTCTAGTAAACCACGCTAACTAAATTTTCAGCAAAATGATCAAAGAATATCACCATATATTTGTGTATATCACTCTAGTATATTAGTGACAGTGAACAACATCCAGCTACAGGTCCAGTTCACTGTCACAGCAGCAATGTTTAAGATAATTTAGACACTTTTTGTAACTAACCCTTTGTTACTTCACTTATCAAATAATGTTTTCATAGTAAAATCGCTTTTATATTACTACCAGACAGTTGAGCTGGTGAGGCCATGCCTACACTACTGGTCAGGACTGAGAGGTTAGAGTAGGGGACTTGGGGAGATGTAGCAGGTGATGTCAGCAGACCGTCCCCATGGACACTCTATCTAAGCAGGAATCTGTGGAAACCGGAGAGAGAGAAGAAGAGAGAAGGAGGAGGAGAGGACAGTGGGAGGATTGTTCTGCTGACTGACAGTCCTTTTAGCCTTATCTCCTCCAATTCCTCTTATAGAAAACGAGACTGAGGAAAAAACCTCTCTGTCTCTCCCCTTCGTCCTCTCTTCCTCCAATTTCTTTCCCAGGTCTATCCTGTCTTTACATTTCATCCAGTTTGTTTTATTTTTTATTATTGCCTGTTTTTCTCTGTCCATCACACGTTCATTGGTTCTTCATGTTTTGCTCCTGTTCTCCCACATTCCTTCAGGCAGACAAGACTCTCAGGAAGACACTCATGCTAATGAATTTGTACAACTTACCCTAAAATTGACAAAGGTTTGATGAAGACAGTTAGTTATGGATCTGTGTGATCTTAGCTGTATGTGTGTTCATTTGTTTTACATACATTTTGGGCCTTTTTGGCCAGAGATGGAGAATAGAAAGTAAACAGGAAGTAGTGGAGAAACAGAGGGGAAGACATGCAGAAATGGTCCAAGCTGGACGCTGTTAAGGCCTCAGTTCATATGATACGCGCTCTGTTAGCCATCGGTGGCACCCCTGCATTTATGTTTAAACATCTGTGTTTGTAATTGTGTGTACAATTTGTGTGCTCAAGTAAGCTGTGCAGAGATAAAAAACGTGCTATGGGAACCCTCAAAGAGTTTCAGCATCAGCATTTATTGAAAGATAAACAGGTACAGATGGATAAAATATGGAAAAGTCATCCTCATTCTTCAATCCTTTTTATTCTTCTCTGCAGTGCCTGTCTCTGTCTTGATAAAGATCTTCCCGCGGTTCATTAAGACAGACAAGACTGTGTGGGCTCAGTCCTGTTCTCCCAGTCTGCTCGGTAACATGCACGCTAATCCTGTTGCTAATGCTGTATGTGTGTTTGTGTGTCTCCTTGGAACCCTCTACCAGACTCGGAGTAGGTTGTGGAGGGATTGTCTAATCCGGTTTCAGGGCCATGGCCTACCAAGGCAGAAGGAGGCAGACAGGGAGACCATGTGACCATGTGACTGAGGCTGCGGCTTGTTTCTCACCTCAGCTCAGGCCTCTCCTCTCTCCCTGACACAGACGGCAGGTGGAAAGGTACCACTCCAAACAGGAGAACTATCACATCCACATTGTCACATGACCTGCTGGAGCCTTAGGTCTATGAACTGTATGAAGGGGTCTGTGCTGCAGACACAGTCCTATCCTCTGTCTTAAAAAAAGGGAACCTGTAGCGTTTCCCGTGTCTGTTTTCTGTTTCTGATAACAGATGTAGGACATGTTCTTATCCATCATTTCAATGACCCTGTTGTCTCAGGACAGAGTCTTAGATCCCAGATTCAACCTCTGAGCAACCATACATTCTTGTCTTAAGAATTTCAGAGCCCAGTCTGACCTTGTGTTGTTCTGTGCATCTGACAATAAAAGACTTGAACTTGAACATATACAGATGAGAGAAGGGATGGTGAGACACAAAACATGTATGATAGAAGAGGTAACAAGAAACAGATGGATGGCTTGGGGGGGCTGGGTGGGTAAGAAGGTAATTGACAGGGGAAGAGAGAGAGGAAAAAGTGGTGAGCCAGAGTAAAGAAAGATTAAAAATACTAATTAACAGGTGTTTGACTGATAAAAACACGCATCGTAAATTAACAGCAGTTAAACCAGTGGGCATGTGGTTTGTTCAGCGACCAACGTTTTTAATAATTTCCTTAACTTCCTCTCTCTCTCTCTCTCTCTCTCTCTCTCTCTCTCTCTCTCTCTCTCTCTCTCTCTCTCTCTCTCTCTCTCTCTCTCTCTCTCTCTCTCTCTCTCTCTGTCTAATTTGCATTATTTCAACTGTGATCAAGCTTTTTTCCTTCATTTTGTTTTCAAAGTGTAGTTTCTACACTACCCATGTACAGTAATCCCCTAGTTTTTATAGGATGTACATTTGATTCGTCACACTGCTACTGCTCGTCATTGTTTATCCATCGTTTACCAGTCTCAATCCCTGTGTTCAAGGGATCAATATACCAGTGCTTGTTGGGGAAAAAAGAAATATTGAAATCTGTTCTGCAGGGTGCAGATGGATCCACCTTCTATCCTCCCCCTCTCTCTCGCTTCTCACCTCCAAATGCAATTAAGTACTGTATGATTAAAATGGACATTCTTTAATTATTGCTGCCCACACCCCTTTCAGACCATTTCCTGTACTCGCTATCTCTCATCCCTCTATCAGCTGCTGTTTGTCCCAGCTTTTCTGAATATACTGCTTTGTGATTGTGATGAATGTGATTTAAAGTAAAATCTCTGGCCAACTGATCAATTAGAATTGTTAACCGCACCACACCAGCCTAAAATGTGTACTAGATTAAACTGTACATCGTTTCTCTTGTAAAAACGTGAATGATGTCTATGCCATGTGTGCTGTACTGTTATGGGTGCTAGATATTAGATATCGTCTTTAAATGCCAGACTGAAAAATCTTATCAGCTTATTTATGACTCTTAAAAGTTGAGCTACAGTACAAAAGCATTTTTTTTTTTTTTTTTTCATATGAAAGAAACTCATTAGCTGATCCCTCAGCAAAAATGTTGCAAGGCAAAAAGCCAAACACCCTTATGAAAGAAAAGCAATTGACCCTTCAAGGCCACCATTGTTCTCCCATCACCACCAGCTTGTTTGCATATCTATTCCTGTCTCATTACTCACACAGAGAAAAACATTCATGCAAATTAGCGCTGGCACTTTAATAAAGCAATGTATTGATATACTGTTTCCATATCCCTGACACACACACACACCACATACACACACATCAACCTCCACCCAAAGGTCCAGTATTGTGTGACTGCCTTCTGTGTGTTTACCAGCTCTGTCATTCCCTCATCTCCCCCTTCCACCTCCATGTCACTGGTGGCTGATGGCTAAAGAATAACGGCCGATCATTACAGCTGAACACAGCACAGGCTTTGGGGTCAGAGGCCAGGAGCGGCGACACCTTGAGAAATGCCAGGCAGCGTTCTGTGATTCCTGTAGCTGTGCCGTGCCGTGTCATCCTGTCCATCACAGACCCCCAACACTGCCCCCTGGCTGGGGGAGGCCAGCGGGGAGGGGGTTACACACACTGAGAACGTCCAGTGGCCCGCAGCTGTGAGGCAGAGATTGGCTCTCCTGTGAAAGGCTTGGTGTGGTGTGGATGACAAGGCAGTTCTAAGAGGTTGAGTTATGAGGATGAAGGATGAGATGAGAGGAGCTTTGTCCCCCTCTTTCTTTAATTGTCTTCCTTCATTCTGACCCCCCCCTTCACCACCACCCCCCCCCCTCTCACCACCCCCCCCTCTCACCACCACCCCCCCCCCCTCTCACCACCACCCCCCCCCCCTCTCACCACCACCCCCCCCCCCTCTCACCACAACCCCCAACTCCCCACTTTGAAATCTCACCCCCAGCACACACCTTCAAACCCGATCTCCCTCTCCTAACGTGCCCGTTCACTGCACATTCGATGTGGTTGGTGACAGACTAGCACTGCCACTCAGTTGCTCAGTTCACTTTTGCTCTGCAGACTTAATCATGTGTTTGTGTGTGTCTCTCTTTGTGAATAAGTACCTTGTTCTAGTCTTCCTAAATCCATGACCATGATTCTCCTGCTTCTCCTCTGTTCCCCTCCCTTACTCCCTGTATGTGTCTCTATCAGTCCTCTTTGTCCTCCTGTCAACTGGGCTTACCCCTCGCTCCCCCATGTATTCTTTTTATCAGACTGGTTGTACTGGGTGATTAGTAAAACGATATCTCTGTGGGCCGTAGACAGAGCCCTACAGACAGACGTGGTGTTAATTTGTTATAGCCATGATACACTCTGTCACCCCTGGAAAAACTAGATTGCGTTCACTGAACACCAACCAAAGTGATGAGGAGAGAGGAAAAGGGAGGTGGATGGAGAATGCTTGAAAAGACAGATGAAGGGAGAGCAATGGCTGGGAATGGATGGATGAAACGGGGGGGGGGGGAGAGAAAACCAGATCTCAAAAAAGTTTCTTAAAGTATTCGGGGCATTCCTAGGTGACAGCTCTTGATCAGAGCACTGACTTTTTTCTAGAATCATCTCTGACCATCGTATAGAGACAAGTGTTTTTTCTCCCCATTTGGTTCATGTTGTATTACACTAGAACCATTTAACCCTTCACACTTGTGTCTCTGATCAGAAAATTGCGTGTTCAACTTCACACAAGTGTGTCATCATGACTAATGTTTTGGTGTTTTGTGTGGGTCATGGAGTTATAATGTGTGGGCGGTACTGCCCTAAAAACTAGAGGGCACAGGAAGGGGCATCGCGGCTTCAAGACTCTGGCAACCCTAACATGCTGCTGGCTCCGTGTCAACTTAGATCAGAGAGCAATGGGCCACTGTGACACCATGGTGACATCATGCCTCTAGCCTGCCATTGTAACAGCACACTGTTCTGTTACTTGTTCTTTGTGCTGGCTCTCTCGCTCTTTCTCTCTCTCCCTCTCTTTCTTCCTCTCTCCCTTCCTCTCTGTCTTCCTCTCTCTTTCTCTCTGTCTCTATCTACTTGTCTTTCTGTATTTCTCTCTCTCTTGCACTCTTGAAAGTAGTACCACATCATATTTAACTCATTGAATGTGTGTGTGTTTGTTTGAACTTCGTCGTTTTGAACCAGCAGAGACAGGGTCAGGGACAGAGTGGACAGAACGTTTTTTTTGTAGCTCTTTCACCATCACTAAGTCAGGCCCTCCAGGCCTTCTGTTTTTAGCTGCCTGGTTATGGAGAGAGGGGTGGAGTGGGGGATCAGGATACTATGACTACTGCTTTAGTATGTAAAAGACTGTGACAGCTCCCCTTGATTTCTGGATAACCCACAGCAGGCAAACTGTCTACATAGACCTGGAGGGGAAGTCAAAGATTGTGTTGCAAACAGATTTATTTTGCGTTTTCTCAAAATGAAATTAGCTTGTGGACCATTTGCCATGCAAATCCTGGTCCACTGTGTTCCGTACCATTATGTACAAGATAATATTTCGCTAATCCTATGAATCATTGATTACACGTAGATGTCTTTAAGACGTAAAATGGCAGCCATTTTCTTTGTGCTTTGGACATCTGTATATTTGGCAATGTGTTCTGTGCATGTATATCTAGGTGTCATGTAAGCAGTGTTACAGTAACAGCCCTGGGTCATCAGTTGGTGTGTCACGGTTGATACAGTACTGTAAGGTTATCAGATCTGCACACTGGAGGATATTTATTGGGCTACAAAGCACACGCTGTGTTTACTGCTATATCACACACTGTATACAGAGTTAATCCCTGCTTGACAGTCTGGGACCCTGGGGTTCTGATGGGCCAGGGGGGTCAGAGGGCCTGGGCTGGGCTGGGCCAGGCTGGGAACCCAAACATGGCTCTGGTTCTTTCTGTGACCCATCTGAGAGGGTGAGGGGCTGTCAGGTCGGTCTAAACAGAGCTTGGTGACAGAGGCTTTTAGAAGAGGCCGGTGAGTGACAGCGGTTTGGAGGAGCTGTGACACAGCGGCCTGGATGCTGCTGTTTATGTATGTACACTGGCCCTCCTAAACTGGGATTATGAAAACAGTGGCTCGCTGCCCATCTGATAGTGCTGTGGGGATGGGATCAGAGACCGCTCTACTGAGAGTCAGAGAGACAGAGAGAGAAAGAGAGAGAGAGAGAGCCAGAGAGAGAGAGAGAGAGAGAGAGAGGGAGGGAGAGGAAAAACAGAGAGAGAAGGAGGAAGACAGAGAGAGTAATGAACAGTGAGAGAGGAGATGGCAAAAGCAGAAGAAAAGTGAAACCAGATAACAAACAAGTCAAACATAGCCAGGATCACTGAAGCTCTGTCCATCCATCTCTCTCTTACACCCATCCCTCTATCTCCACCAGGACAGCTAGTCACTTCAGTCACAGTCCCTATCTCTCTCATTCTTAGCCAAGCTCAACTCTTTCACAGAAGTAGAGAAGTTCTTTGTCTCTAATCCTCTTCTGACTAATTTGATTTCTTCCCTCTGTCTTGCCCCTACAGTTGTCTCCTCTTCTTAATTAGCTAATTTCCCTCTGGTTACACAGAGATTGGGAACATTGACTAGCACGAGGCACTGCCCCAAATCAACTATATCTATTGCTTACCAATATCTCAACCCCTTAACCCCTCTCCCCACCTTCCCTGTCCTAGTTTTCTAGCATTCCAAAGTCAGAGCTACGCTGATATAACCCCCCCCCCCCCCCCCCTTCCACACACACACACACACACACACACACAAACATTCCCCCTGTGCTTTTGCCCACTGGCAGTCATGGTTCAGTTTTCTTTGAAGTTGTACATGTAGAAGGAAGATTCTGGGGCTATTGTGCACTGTTCAGCCCATGGAGTCAGTACATTATGAGCGTGAATGCAAATCTTTACTGAATTGTGTGCATGTGCAGGCATGTGTGTGTATGTGTTTACTCTAACTATATGTCCACATACAGAAGCCATCGACCTTTTCCTTTTGCTTGTCTGTTATGAAACTATGTTAAATGAGAGAAAGTCTGGCTATAGGTAAAGGAAAAGTAAGGACTTTTCATGCACTTCTAGAGCTTGTTTGAAATGTTTCTAATTGTTTTCTGCAGCTTTTATTTATGTGTCTAATATGATGAATCCCCCTGAAGCTGCTCACTCACTGAAAGACAGTTTACTGTCTTTGATTTGGAATCCTTTGGCTTTTTTCTCCCAGCGTTAATTAACCTTCAAGAGAAAGAATTAGCAGGGAGGCGTAGAGCCCACACTTTGATGGGCACACACAGACACAGACGCATGTTGATAAGTGTTCTCTCTGTTTTCCATCTGAGATATCCCTCCCTGCTGTTTTTGTTGTTTTTCTGTCTGTGAACTTACTTCTCTCCAAACCGAGTGTGCCTCTGTCTCTTCAGAAACATACATTTCCAAAAAACGATTTCTCTCTTTCTCTCTCCTTTTTATTCACAGATGTCTAATTCCATTCTGTCTTGCATGGCAGCGCTTACAGATTCTTTGAACTTCTGTCAGAACAAAAGCAACACAACAGGTTCAAAAACAACTAATATCTGCTCTCTGCTCGTAACAATTAATCCCTATGTCTTTAACTTTGTCTACCCACTCCCCGTCTCTCTCTTCCTCCTCTCTGGCTCTCATGCTTGCTCTCTGTGTCTTTGTCTTTTTGCTACAGTATGTGTCATCATCTCATGTTTTTCACTCTTTCTTACACGGCCCTTTGTATGGTTAAGCGCTCCATCGTTTTGATACAGGCTCTCATTAGTTGTTCAGTTTAATTAAAAAAGCTCATTCATATGAAAATGGGAGACTGATAGTGATTTCCTTCCCTAGCAACAATCATCTACCTCTTACAGCAATTTTAATTAGAATCCCACTTGATTGACATTGGGTTCGCTAGCTCTCTGTGGACACACAGTGTGATTTCTACAGTAGAACAGCCCCCCCCCCCCCCCGCCCCACCCCCTTGCACACACACACACACACAGTTAAAGAAATGGTGGATGATTGCTGCAGATGGCTGCAAGGCTGCAACCAGTCTACCACTGGTTGTCATTGTGAGGCAGGGTGAGGGAGAGAGGGAAAATAGACCCTGAATGATCCATCTGCGGTAGCACCATCCTGTATTTAACGTCAGAATCATCTCCCTTTACATCTATCTTGTTCCCTCATTCTCTCTCCATCTCCTCCCTTTCTCCCTCCCTCGCTCGCTCGCTCCTCATCAGTTTTCTAAGCGTGCCCAGTGTTGTCAATGCTCTGATAGGTTCATTCAGCAAGTGTTTACCTTTCTGAAAAGATTCCCATCATTCTTGTTTCTGCTGCCTGTTTTTCTTCTCCTTTCTTTTCCCTGTTCCTTTGCTTTGTTGCTGCATCCTAATCAGGTGTGTGTACACAGCTTCATTGCATGGAGTCAAACCAAGGGTTGACACAACAGAAGAGGAGTGTGTGTGTGTGTGTGTGTGTGTGTGTGTGCATCTGTGTGACATTGAGAGGCAACAGTGACTGATGATGTCGTAGAACAAACATATCTCATTGTCCTCCTTTTACATATCTGGGGTACTTTTTATCTGTCCTTATAAAGGATCACACCTGCCTCTGCACAAGAAGGAGCAAATACATTGTACTCTACTTTTTAGTTCTTTCTGCTGTTGGCTTTATTTAAAAGTCAAACAGAATTGGGGTTAGTAGCCTACAACATGAGTTAAGCTGACAGTCAGTGGGACAAAGGGTGAATATTTTTTTTCTATCCTTTTTTACAAATGTTTTATTTTTAGTTGTATATTTTAATTCACTGTAACCTTGATCAAAAGCTTCAAAAGCTGTTTTATTTGGAGGGGTGGGGGGGTAAAAGGTCCCTCTCTTCTCTCGTGGAGCCTAGAGCTTCAGGGTAGTGTCCCACGGAAATGACCCAGAATTTAGGATTTATTTATTTCTTTGCTTTCCTCTTCCTTCTCAGATGTGGGGACGGAGACAGGGAGACAGGGAGACAGGGAGACAGGGAGACAGGGAGACAGGGGGTTAGGGAGACAGGGAAACAGGGAGACAGGGAGACAGGGGGTTAGGGCGGCTGGTTGAAGTTTGGGAATGATTTTAGGAGACATGCTAGGTAACCCTCCTTGGCAGAGGAATGTTGTCGAATTATTTTACCATTAGCATGTCTTCATTATTAAATATGAATATTTGGGGAATATTTGGGGACAGGAGGACAAGAGAAGGATGGGGGGGGTTGGGATGTGTTTAATATTTCCAATGTATCCTGTCCGCACACACGCGCAAACACTCAGTAAACATTTGATCCCTGTGATGATTCCAACTCCCGTCCTGCTCTCCTGCATCTCAGAATCTTTTTTTTTTATAGCTTTCATTAGAGAGGCTAGGGAACAGCCGCTCAGCCAAACATGAACCTCCACGCCCCAGTGCGAAGCAGATAGTATGGCGATAGCGTGGCAAGCAGAGGGAGGCATTTGAAGTTACGGATGAGGTGTTGTTTTATCAGGCTGTGCTGGACTGAGGCGGCCGCTGGGCCTTTGATGTAAGGGATGAGCCAGACAGGAAGGAGGTGAGGGGAGGGATGATGGTGATGAAGATGTGGGGTGATGAAGAGCATATGACACGCCTGGCTGCAGATGAGCACAGTCTCACCTAAGCATAAACTATCCCCACAACAACAACAACAACATCAAACAACCCTCACACAATGCTGCCATTGTGTGATTGGTAGATAAGGATAAGCGGCAAAGCTGGGAGAAAGGACCGCTTCAGCTCTGAGGAGGCCACAGAGAGGAGGGTGTGGATACTTTGTGACGGCACAGTGCTTTGGCGTGCCTTGTTGACATTGTTTTGACCTTTTCCTATGTACGACACTTACTAGCCTACTTCATGGCGCACAGCTACAATCTTTGTTCTACACTCTTACGGTATTTAAGATCTAGACAAACAGGAATGGTTGAGAGAAATGCCAGAGGAACACTAGAGGAACTCTAAAGAAGGATTTAACCTGGATCTGGTCTCATGCTCTACTCTGTCTCTTCTTCCATTTCCTTCTCACTCTGTATTAATCTACATAATTCCAATGTTTATTTAATAAAAGGTGCAGTTGATTTAAGGCCTTGTCGAGCAGCGTGAGGAGTGGACGGCGACAGGAGAGATTCATCTGGAAAGGGTTAGCTGGTCGCCCGCTCATCTGGATGTAGTTTTGATTTATGGAATACACATTTTGGTTCACTCGTTCATTTTCTGCCTTTGCTAATTCTTTCTTTCCTCTTCATCTTAATGAAGCGAAACTGTTTTCAAACACGAACACGGCTTCTCTTTTCCTGTGCCTCTCATCTCGGTCCCGTGCACTGCCAATGGCAGTCTGGTGCCTCTATCCTTCTCTTCCGCTTTCCCCCCTGCTCTTACTCCTCCCATTCCTCCTCCACCTTCTACCCTCTCACTGAACAATCTCCATTTCCATTTCAATTTATTTTCCTGGCACTCTTCGCCTGCCTGACTGTGTTTGTTTTTCTCTTCTCTGCCTCTGACTGCTTGTCCATTAAGATTTGTTCTAACTGCAAAGTGTGTCTCACACCCTCTGTGCATAGTGGGGGAAGATGAAAGGATTTACCACTGGCATGTGTAAATCAGTGGATCACCTGTCTCACCTTATTTGACCTTTTTAATATGTTGCATTATACTTGAATACATTGCCAAGCAGTCACACTGAAACATAAATGATTCAGTCTCTCTAAGGCATGAAGGTTGTAGAGCTCATTTGAAAACACAGACATACAGTGAGAAACAGAAGCTGGTACACAGAGAAGAAGGTGGACATTGTTTAGTCATACTGGTCCTGACAGCTAAGCAGGTCTAAGCAGTCTAAGCACAGGACAGGACATGGGGAATACACACTGGGTAAAAGGAGATGTACCCACATGACTGCAATACAAAATCCATCATCATATCGTATATGTAGTCATGTGCAGATAACAATGGAAATTATATTTGAAGATGTTACTTCTGTAACTTTAGGCAAGACTAGATTCCAACCATTTTGGATTAACATGTGGTAACACATCGTAGGTTGAGTGGTGTGTGTGTGTGTTAAAGAGAGAAAACAATCATGTGTGTAAGTTAGATAGTTAAAACACTGCTGAGACTGAGCTTGCCCTGTGCTTGAACATGTTTTCGCGTTTCACTGTTGTAATGTAAAATGAGGCCAGATTAGACAGACAGACCCTTTGAGTTCTCTGGCCTAGTGGCCCCCCAGCCCCCCTGTGGCCCCCCAGGCCCTCTGGCCCAGGATTGGTAGAGAGGCTCGCCTGGTGGGCCCTGTCATCCCATAGTGCTTTGCCCCTGTCTTCCTGGATGGAGGGATGAAAAGAGCACGCGTGCCATTAACTGTGAGAGACGAGTCGGAATAGGAAACAGATCTTATTCTCCCACTGTATTAGTCAACTGCTCTCTCTCTCTTTCTCTCTCGTTCTTTCTCTCTCATTCTCTCTCATTCTCTCTCTTTCTCTGTCACATGCTCTGTCTTTCCATGCCTTTCACCATCCCCCTTATTGCCCCAATCTTTCTCTTTCGTCTCGCATGTGCCTCTCTCTCTCTCTCTCTCTCTCTCTCTCTCTCTCTCTCTCTCTCTCTCTCTCTCTCTCCTTCTCTCTGTCTCTCTTTCTCTCTCTCTGGCTTGATGAGCTGTGGTTCATACTGGTTGGAATGCTCTGGCCCTAGTCTTTGTTCTGAGTTCCGTTCCTGTGTTCCATTGCTGTGTAGCGTGACTGCTGCTTTCCCCGTAGGCTTCTGTCTTTCCTGTTCCCTCTGTATAAATATGAATGAATTGCCACAGTTCAGCAAAGTGCAGTTTCATTAATTAGAACATGTTGAAGAAGGAATGGCACTTTCACTTTGGTCAATCTAACCAGGCTTATGAAAACACCACAGGCGAAAGCGCTCACAGACACACATTAGTGTGTGATGAACAGGACTTGCAGTACACACACACACACACGCACACACACACACACACACACACACACACACACACACACACACACACACACACACACACACAGGGACTGCACATGTACAAAGACATGTATGATCACACTCTGATACTTTGGTCTGTCCATTTCTGCTGGTCCTGAACTCCCTTGCCCGCTCTCTTCCAGCCCAGATCGGGCTCATTACCATGGGCAGACTAAGCTGTATTGCCCCTGAGATAACTCCCACCTTGAGGTGCAGGCTTTGAACCGCCTTGATTAGGCCTGCTGCAGAGATAAGAGAACCATTAGCCATGCCTGATCATTTCATGGCTACTGCAACAAGAAGACAGGCTGCTCACTGACGTTAACACAAACCCCATTAAATTGACAAAGATGTGGGTTTAAGTATTTGTGCACATAACACTGTGTGTGCGTGCATTTAGGGGGTAGGTAGTTAATACTGTAGCTAACAGCAATAATGTTCAGTATCTATTACTGCAAAGAGCATGTTAGAGAGGGAGAAAGAAGAGAGGAAAAAAAGAATGATACCGGTAAACAGAGGAGAAGAGATCAATACACACATACAGAATGGAGGATTGATTCAGGCTCCTAGATCGTTGAGATTAGAGGAGGGGTATGGAGTCTTATTCATGTGACCTTAGCAGTGTCAGACTGAACGAATGGTTACCCAGTCAAACCCTACAACCTTGTGCATGACAAAAGCAGGGAGATGGCATTTATGCTCATGCTGGAGAATATTTACAGGATGTGTTTAGACTTTGTGTTTTGGTACACATAGATAAACATTTTATGGGGTTAGATTACACAAATTCACAACGCCTACCCCAAAGATGTTCTGGAGGACATACCTTGTCACACAGTTTTTGACATTAGAAGGTTATTATGTCATTAACAGTAGACACTGGTTACAAATGGTGATCTACAGTTCTTGACAATGATGATCATAGGATGTCATAGACACTGTAACCTTTAGGTGACACTCTAAGCAAGAGTTTCTCAGCAAAAATAATTGTGGATGAGACAGACCATTGTTCTCCAGTTAGAGGTGTGTCAATGAAGGACAGAGAAGGCACTGGGCTCCCCAGGGAACACCGCAGGGCCCAGTCCAGACCCAAGCCATGTTAAGCAAATGTAGGCAAATGTGGAGAGAACACAGTGACAGTCCCTCAGATGGGTATAGGGGCTTCTCTGTGTCTGTCCTTACACCCAGAACCTGTCGGACGGCTGGGCCCATGGCATTACCTCCAACAGATTCACTTCCCCTTTTTCCGCCCTCTCAGAAGCCTCCATCTTCAGTATTCTGCGCTGTCACTATGGCACTACCGACCTGGTCTCTCGTTCACCCCGTGCTCGCGCAGGACAGAAGTGACTTGACTCGTCTCCTCACATCTGCTCTGCTCTCTGGCTCTGACCTGGCTCTGCACTCAGTCAGGAATCTCCATGCCTGTCGGGGCAGTGCGCTGATTGGCAGGTGAGGCTGGTCTCACTGTGCCGGAGCTTCTACAGTAAACAACACTCAAAGCTAGAATTAGCCTAATCAAGACCCGCTCTCACACACACAATGTTAGTATGCGGATGGCCATTTTAAATTAGATGAATAAATTTGGAAGCTTAATTATATTTGCTGCTTTGAGCTATTGTTGTCCTCTATGGGAAATTGGGGGGTGGGGATGGAAGAGAGGAGAGCATGATCCCTAGAAGACAAATATATACATGTTCATCATTTAAAAACATTTGTCTCTCTCTCTCTCTCTCTCTCTCTCTCTCTCTCTCTCTCTCTCTCTCTCTCTCTCTCTCTCTCTCTCTCTCTCTCTCTCTCTCTCTCACTCTCTCTCTCTCTCTCTCTCTCTCTCTCTCTTTCTCTTGCTCTCTCTCTCTCTCTCTCTCTCTCTCTCTCTCTCTCTCTCTCTCTCTCTCTCTCTCTCTCTCTATCTCTCTAGCCTTTTCTTTCTCTCTCTCTAGACATAACTTTCTGTTCTCGTTTCCTACACATGGATATAATCCAAACAAAACAAACCCAATTAACCTCATTTAATTGACCTCCCTACAGTTAGCCTAACTTCTCTACTACCCAAACCAGCACACGCCCACACATATGCACACACACATTTAGAAATCCTTCTCTGGTAATTCATATTCTTTATCATCTAAACAAGTCTACTTTAGATGCCACTCGTGCTCCTTCTTTAATAATGCCCTCCAGACGGCAATCTAATTAAGATTAGAAATACATCAAGTCACCCTCCCCCTTCCTCCACAAAATAAGGGCCAGTCTGATGGGAGGGATCGGGTTGTTCAACAGCATTGCTAGTCATCCAGTCATTCCAGTTGAAGTCCCACACAT
This sequence comes from Osmerus eperlanus, assembly GCF_963692335.1. NCBI lineage: Eukaryota > Metazoa > Chordata > Actinopteri > Osmeriformes > Osmeridae > Osmerus > Osmerus eperlanus. Next base: position 17,614,582 of record NC_085018.1, on the reverse strand, counting down.
GGTGTTTTAAGTATCATTTAGTTCGTTCACACTGACCCTCCTTCCTCCGCCCTTCTCTTCCTGCTGTACTTGCCAGGTCATGTTCTGTGGTCTGAGTGTTTGATTGAGGCCTCTCTCTCCTGTCTGGGAGAGGAGAGGTGGGCTCCGCTGGGATGGAGGGCCAGGCCGCATTGGGACCACACTTCCCTGGGTTGGGAAACAATTACTGCTGCCCCCCCCCTCTCTCCTCTCTGCTCTCCTCCACTTTTTGGGTTTAGTCTTCTCCCCATCACCCCCCCCCCCTCTCTCTCTCTCTCTCTCTCTCCCTCACTTTCTTTCTCCAGTCCTGGGGCACTACACCACTCAATTTATTTATGTATCAAGAGACGGAAATGGAGTCCCACCCAGGGAGGAGGGGTCAGTGGAAGGTGAAATGTGTGTGTGTGAGAGAGAAACAAAGAGAGATCGAGAGATAGAGAGAGAAACAGAGAGAGAGAAACAGAAAGAGAGAGTGGCCATGTTTGTTAAGTGTTGAAAGCACTGCATGACTTGTAATGTGCATGTCAAACAGCATTACAATATGTATTGTTCTGTACGTGCACTGCACTGTATGTGTCTGGAGGTTGTAATTAGGCTGGTTGGAGTGTGGAGGGTATACATTCAATGTGTGGAACAGGTCTCCATAATACCTTCAAAGAACAAAGGCTTTGCCGTAACAGAATAGAAGAAGTCTGTGTCAATCGCCAGCGTGTCTGCTACTTCCAATCCTGCCACTGACTCTGAGATGGATCAATCTGTGTTGTTAGTTCTGGATGTACTCACAAACACCCAGATTTCCCTCCATGCACACCCAGACCCCCATTCCCCTGGTGTACATGCTGCTCTGATTGCTAAGATGACATCAACCACTTTATTGTCTACTGCCCTGAACATTAAATTGCCCATATGTGATGATCTTCAATACTTAATTGGCTTCAGAAAGAAAATTACTCAGGAAACCACAGTCCCGAAAAATTTAAAAGACAGAACAAAAAGAAATGGAAGAAGGCTTTCTATTCGATGAGACTTGTGACTGCGTCCTGGCTCCTTCCTGTATCTGACCCCAGTTTGACCCCTGACAACCCCTCACAGAGGAGTCAAGGGCTCTATTCTCTCTACTCTATTCAGGGGCTGAGAGTTGAGGTTCAGAGAGGCAGCATTCCTCTGCTGCTAGCCCCAGTGCTAACCCTATCTCCAGCATCATGGGAGGGCAGCCACACTGATATAATTGCAGCCTGTGATCACTCGCTGGCCTAAACCCTCTCCTTTTTCTCAAAGACAAAGTTCAAGTCCCTTGAAATCCACTCTCCCAACACCCTTCTCTCCCTAACAACCTCGTCCCCTATTATCACCCTTTACCCCCTGCACACACACACATGCACACACACAATCTATCCTCCATGCAGCCTCACATCCAAGTCCTAAAAACGACTTCTCCCTGCACACCTCTCCCTCTTAATGCTAAGTCCGCCACATGTATTCTAACTTGCGAATGGCATCAACTCAATTAGAACTTTGTCTCTTCCCACTCAATATTGTATCCTCCCCTGAAGATGCACCTCTCTTCACCATTCTGTTCAACTTAACCCCCCCACCCACCCTGCAAACACACACATCTGTTACAGGTCAATGGCGTCAGTTTTTAGGAATATCTGTAGAACATTCATGACATGATATCATTGTATGGTCTATGCTTCTCTACAACCCTTCAAGTAGTAGCTTGGCATCACCACTGACATGCTGCATCAGCCCTGTGCCCATTTGGCACTCGTGCTGGCACCAAGCTGCCGGGGAGAGAGGTCGATGAGGCAGTGTTGACTCAGCACTATTCTTTCAACACTGTTATGTGGCTTTGATTTTGGAGTAAACACACACCCAAGCTTGAGTTCTACTGTTACCAGGAAGTTACCAGGTCAACTGTGCTCTCCAGCTGAGTGACAGTTACTGTGTGTGTGTGTGTGTGTGTGTGTCTCTTCAGCGGTCATAGACATCTTTCACTATTATTTGCATGTGTGACTGTGTGTCCATGCAAATTTTTTGAGCATTTGTTTACTGGCTGTTGTGTATTTAACGGTATTGTATGTATGTGTGTGTGCCACATGCTATACAATAAGCAATGATGTGTACTGTCTATGATATATACAAGGGTGTGTGCCTTGTAAATGTGTGTGTGTATTACTCTCCTGATCTGCGTTTGCATGTGGTTTGTGTTGGTTAGGAACCAGCCTGTGCTCATTTCCACAGATCCTTAACTCACCTGCAGGCTCTGCTCCTTATCAATCCCCTTCTCTGATTGGCTCTTATCGGCCCTCTGAGCTCCGATTGGCCATTATCTGCCAGCCCTGCTCTGATTGGGGGTCATAAAGCAGGCCTGTAATGGAGCGTGAATGCCCTGATAACACACTGATAGCAGGGTTTGACTCTGATAACACACACATCCTTGTCCTGCTCACTCTGATCCTCCTCGTATGACCACAAACACCCCCTCTCCTCTCCTGCCCGCTTATCCCTTCCTCTTCAACTATGCTAGTGGAAAAATGTCTATACAGTGAATTAAAAGCTTTGCCGTTTTTAAACCAGCCACATTTGCAGAACTTAATGTTTCCAGATAAAGTATTTTTTGTACCTCTGGGGGGCAGTAGTGGACTACAGTGCTTGATCATGTGTATGCGTGAGCGTTTGTGTGTTTCTCTGAAGAGAAAGACATAGACAGGGGGATTTAGTAGATTTATAGCAAAGGGTCGGCCATCTTCCTCTCCTTTACTGCACAGAGAAAAAGGGAGGAGGAGAGAGAAGGGAAAGAAGAAAAGACATACAAAGGTTAATGTATTTCGAGTGTGTATCTCATACTGCGGAAAAGAAGACCATCTTCCCCCTTCAGTCGTCCCTCTTTTTCTCTCTCTTTGTCTCTCTCTCTATCCCTTTCTCTCTCCATTTTCCTCTCTCCCTCTTCTCCCCATATGACTCTATATTCCCCCCATCTTCATCCTCTGCATCTGGACACATCACACATTCAGTCACACAGGGTCAGCCTCCATGTCACTGTGTTGTACATGATGGTCTGTGGCCTATTAATGCCATGATAGTTATAATAGTGTTCAAATTCCACTCACCCAAGACACTTTTGACCCATTTTGTCTCAAATTCAACTCAGAAAGCAGACAAAAAGCAGACACATTTCAAAACGGTTTTGTGCATTTTAATTTTGAACACTCACACAACTTTTTCGCTATGACATTGAATAATACAGTATCTAGCATTATAGTAAAAAGATAAAGTATAATCACCAAAATTAAGTCAAATGCCCATGGTAGCCAGATCAGTGTGCGAAGAAGAGACTATTCCTTGAGTCCAGAGCTTGACTGTGTTTTCCCTTCATAGCTGTCTCAGGCCTGTGGTTCTCTGGGCTATATCAGACATATCCAGATCTCAATTATCATTCCTAATGAGGGGATGACTCCAGAGGAATCCCCTCTCCATCTGCAACCTTCAAAGAACCTTGAGAGAACATCTGAGAGTCTTTATCGGAGTAAAGTTTCTCCTTAATTTGAATAATTCTCTAAATCGCCCAGAGGGAGATATGAGAGCGAGGAGTGAAGTCCTAAAGTCCTGGAGCTGAAATGAGATGTGAGAGCAGAATGGAGGAAGAGGTAGCCCTCGGATCAGTTAGTCTCTCAATTCACTTCTCTTCCTGTCTCTCTCTGTACCACTAACTCATGCAGACTGTACATGCACGCTCTCAATCTCGCAAGAGCAGAAGCACACATACAACCCAACACACACATGCAGTAAATGCAGGGGTAGATGTCAGTGAGGAAGACAAAGTATTTGTGTGTTGGAGAGTATGTATCTCATGACATGGGAGTGTGATAGCCATCAGTCAGAATAATATTCAGCACATGCTGTCTGTTAATGAAGTGTTAATGTCACTGGTACAAATGAGAACCAGTGTGCTCTCCTCTTCCTTACCTCCCTCAGTAAACTCGATCATTATTCCTATCCTCTTTCCCATCTGCTCCCGATGTGCTTGTGTCTCCTCTGACCTCTCCTTCCCTGTTTCCTCCTTGCTCTGTTTTGAACATGGTCTTGATTTATTCTCTTTAAAACGAATATGAACCGAATGTGAACGTGTTCATTCATTACTGATAGTCAAGTGTTTGTTAACCTGTGTCTGTGTGATGTCTGTCCTGTGGTTGTTGTTGGTGATGAAGTTGAGTTCATATTTCAGTGTGCACATTGTATGTTCATATTTCAGTGTGTATACAGTACTGTACATGTGTTCATACTCTGCCTGAACTAATGGGGCCTAACACAACTGTGTTCTTTCCATATGATTTGCAGACAGGGGGAAAGGCCAATGCAAATCTGTCCTATTTGAAGAATAGGTCTGCTAGAGTCAAATGAACGGTGTGTGACAGTGTGTGTGACAATGTTTGTGACAGTGTGTGTGACAGTGTGTGTGACAGTACGTCCCAGTCAGACTGAGGCAGCCAGAGCGGTTGACCTCTGTGGCCAGGAGATGCTCTTTACTGGAAACTGAGACTGAATGAGAACATGTCCGACTGAGAAGAGTTTATCAAGATCAATCAATCACAGGCTTCTTGTAAACAAACAAGTACTCTGAGCCATCAATGCAAACACACACACCTGCATACACAGACAGACACCGACACACATACACACACTAAGAACACAGGACTTTAACCATGGTGAATCACAGACCACCCTCATACTTCAGATGTTGGTTTGTAGTTAAATTATTGTCACTATAAAACAGTCACCATTGGTTTGTTTCAAACAAGAAAATTATCCCGTTTACTGTTTTATAGCTTAGTCTTGTTTTGGTTTTTATGTAGTTAATGGTCCCATTTCTGCCCACACACTTCTAAAAGCGAAATGACAGGTTTATGAGATTGAGAAATGATAAAGGAAACAGCCTTTGTTGTATTAAATGCACTTTGAAAACTGTTGCTGCAGAATAGCTTTCCAACCGAACAGAGTGGCTGTTATCATATAACTTGGTTTGTGCTCTTTCCACAAGTCTATATGGTGAAAAGAGACACACTTTCTTATTCCCCTTTGTACACACATACACAGTCACCTCAGGTCTGTAGCCGCCAAAGGCCAAATACAAATCATTGAAAGTTAAACAAGGGGATCTGAGCTTGGCTTATTTGTTTAATACCATTAACCCTCTCTGTCTCTCTCTTCCTCTCTATCTGTCTCTCCCTCCCTCTCACCCTCTCTCTCATCCTTCTTTCTCTCGGTCCCTCTCTCTTTCTCTCGGTCCCTCTCTCTCTCTCTCTCTCTCTCTCTCTCTCTCTCTCTCTCTCTCTCTCTCTCTCTCTCTCTCTCTCTCTCTCTTTCTGACACACACATGCACACACACAACACAAAGACACATGCCAAAAAAAGAGCAGTCATTGTTTTAAATTTCACCCCTGCCCCCACTCCTTTTTCTCTTTTCTTCCCAATGAGAAGATTTACTTGCCCCCCCCCCCCCCCCCCCCCCCCCGTCTGAGTCCCCCCTCTGTGGCTGCACAAACACAGCTGACAGGGGGTGGAGGGGCTGCCACGACCTGCTCGCGTGCCACCCCACAAATCCCTCTCCTCCAGCCGGCCAGCAAGCCCAAGTGTGTGCGCACGTGTGTGCGTGTGTTTCAAGCAGTCTTTATTCTCTTCGGATGTTTAAGTGCTGTATGCACTTTACATTCAAAATAAGTGCGTTTGTTGGCGTATATCTGTCTGTTTCAAACAGCCAACGTGATTTAGATATGTTCATACGTTTTATGTGCAATGAACAACATGTATATAGGTGTGTACTGTGTCTGGGTTTCTGTAGTTAAAAAACCCACATTCTTCTTCTGTTCTGGTGGGTGTGTTCAGTGCTGTATGATATATCCTCCTGGTTTACATGGGAACTCATCCACAGATATTTTCAAGGTAAATCAAGGAAGGATTCCCTTCGTCCAGAGGGCCAGTCAGTATTGAACATCAGATACAGTTTACTGAGTCTAAACCCAGGAAATGCCTTGTTACTATGTCCATCAATCCTCTGTTTGTCTGGTCTGTGTGTCACTCTCAATTATTCCGTTTATCTATCAGGTATATTAATCTCTCTATAGATCAATCAATCAATCAGAACTGTCTTCAATACTTATTTTAAAAGGTTTTCCGCTTCAATATTATTGAACATCTCTAGTAGTTGTTTAAAAACATCAGTGATGGATGAATGCATTAAATAAAATAATCAATCCCTAAACAACAGGCACACAGCTTAAATATTTCTACTATAATGTACATTCAGAGTAAGACACTAATAAAAACATTTAAGAACATACACAACTAAACAAATGGTAAAACTGCACCAATTTGAGTTGAACACAGGGCGTTGACAAGGGTTTCTGGGGTGCTGTGTGTTTTTACACACAGCACCCCAGAAACCCCACACTGTTCTTAATGAAGCGTTCAAAGAGCTGTTAGATGCCACCTTGCCTAGAGACCTCTGTCTTAGCTGAAGATTTACTTTTAAAGATGAGAGAGAGAGATTGTATGTGTGTGTGTGTGTGTCTTATGTGTTTGACCTTTTCCCCTTACAGGCCTGACAAAGAGCTGTGTGGCCTGTTTGTGTCTCTGGTGGGTTGAACGTGTAGACCATTCTCATGCAAACTGAGCCTCCTGTTTGTTTGTGTATTGTCAGAGCATGCCAGTTAAACCAGGACTGATTACCCAGACAATGTTCAGCAATATCTATCTGGTTGTCTGTCCAATTCTATCTATATTTGCATTCCTGTGTGCACCTGTTCATAATCTTTGTGATAGTATGTGTGGGTGTCAGTCTCTGTTGGTGATGGAGGTATGATGGATGATGTAGTTTCCAGTTTGCTGGGCTGCGGCTGGGTGCTGTGTGGTATTCTGACCATGTTGAACAGCCCTACAGTACTGCTCCTTTAGAAAGAGCTTTGCAGCTGCCTTCTTCATGCTGCAACGTGAGTTAAACACACATATACACACACAAATACACACACAGCGCACCCCTCCAGCTCTCGTCCGTCCAGGGGGCAGTAAACTGGTTATCTCTCTCTCTCAGATCCTAATCTGACAGCAGCTCCTGCCTGTTGCCAGGTTACCCCTAGGGGTCAATCTCCATTTAAATCCTCCCTTGCCCGCCCACCCATCAACACCAGCCTCTTGCCCCCCCCTCCTCCACCACTCGTAACCCCCTCCTCCTCTCCTCCCTCCTAACGCCTCTCCACCACAGCCCTGAGGGCCAGGGCCCCTCTTCCTGGCCCTACTGCTGCCTGCCAGTACGGGGCTTCAGAGGAGAGAGCAGGTGAAACATACTTGATGACGGAAGCAAACTTTCCAAACCTTGTCTCTTATCTTTTTGTATAGCAGGGATTTTACACCGTAACATGGAGAGATAGATTGGAATAAGCAGCCTCAGCTGAGTTTCTAGAAGGTTCCGTCTCCTAGGGAGACGTGTCTACTGATTGTTTCGATTAGAACAGTTTAGTATGCAAGTGAGGGTGCTACTGAGGATGGAGAGCAGTAAAGCGTTTGGATATCTAACCCAGGAGCAAGGGACCTGCAGCCCCATGCCTGGTCTGGGGGCATTGTGCTGTGGGTTGTGGGACACAGAGAATGTGGATACAGGGGGGTTGGGTGGGTTTGGTTGGGGGAGAGAAGGGCGGAGGTAGAGGTGGTGGTGGGGAGCGCGGCTAGACGGATGTGGGCGGATGTTGAGGGGCCAGGACTGGCGAGACAGGCAGGGGAGGGGAGGGGGGAGATGGAGAGATAGGGTGCTGCTGCTGAGACCTCCACTCTTCTGTCTGAGCACACACTCCTCTCTCTCCTCTCTCTCTCTCTCTCTCTCTCTCTCTCTCTCTCTCTCTCTCTCTCTCTCTCTCTCTCTCTCTCTCTCTCTCTCTCTCTCTCTCTCTCTCTCTCTCTCTCTCTCTCTCTCTCTCTTTACTCCATGAATGGAGTTCCATTGTGAATCAAAAGGGACGTCCTAGGCCTTGACCCCTGCCCTGGGGTCGATGGGGACCAGGGGTGGATCACACAGTGCATAATTACAGCACAAACACAAAGCCCCACCCACGGACGGAGGGGCCCCGTGCCACCCCAGCACACCAGCCGACCCTGGCGCGCCAGTCTGCCGGGCCATCGGTCAGGGGCACCGGTCATGGCAAGGCAGTGCCAGTCAGCGCCAAGCAGCCTGTCAGATAAAAGGCTGACATTTCAGGGCGGAAACGAGGCAACCTTATCAAGATTGCCGACCTTCTGTCATGTGACCGCCCCTGCCTGGCCCCAATTGGAGGGACGCTTTATCTCTTATCTGATGATTGGTTGGGCCCCGCGGGCAGAGGAAGTGGCAGCCTTGTTTCCCATGGAGAATGTGAGGGAGAGAGAGAGGGTGGAAGGGAGACCCAGAGAAAATGAAGTGGGATGGTTATAGCAGCAATTATTATGGTGTGAATTTGTTCAGCTTCTCTCAACATACCGTGTGTACTGTCAATTTAACAGTCATTCCAGTAGTACAGGATACATTGTATTTCTGGAATCTTAAGTGACTCAAGACCTTAAGTATCCACTAAATCTACTGGGCATTGGAGAAGTAATGGAAACCTGTGTGTGTCCAGCAGAACATCTAGGCAGCTGGCTAAATATTGCTCCGTTTCAACAATCACAGAGAGCATGGTGTGGAGAATATCTGTACCATGTCTACATGTGAGGGGCACACAATACTTGAATTCCTATTAATACATGTACTGTATGTAACTGGTGGGTTTAAATTAAGCATTTCATCAGTGTGTGTATGTGTGTGTGTGTGCACGTGAATGTGTATGTGCTGTGAATAGTAAAAGCATTCCTGTGTAATGGCATTTCTCATCTGTATTCTTGCTAGTGTGTTCTCTCTACATGAGACCATGTCACAGTTATACAGACCATACAATGCATATAGATTCACACAGTTCTCATCCTACACAAAAACCTCTCAGGACTTTGCGTGTGTGTGTGACCTGCATTAATAAGCCGTGTATCTGGAAGCTCAGCTTTCAGCTCTTGGTTAGGCACCAGTAATCACCAGTAATAATCATTCTTATTACCCAAAACGTTTCACAATGTACAGTGTTTGAGCATGGATTTAGCTTTCTACTTAGGTAACCTGGCCATCTAGAATGTATTATAACATTTAGAGGTTTGACTGATGTTTCGTGGCATCAGTTAAATGAAGTACACCTTTTAGAATTGTTTTATAAGTTAGGTCATTATACTCTGAAAAATTCACATTTTGTACAAAGGAGCGTACCCCAGTTTTTCTCTGCAGGAAACACAGTTCCTTCTCATCAATCAATATGGATCACTGTGAACATGCAAGGGCCTGGAGAGGTAGAGATGATAGGAGTTTTGTGTGAAGAATGAAGGATATAATATTAATTTGAGGTAGTTCTTAGCTCTCTTTCTCTCTTTCTCTCTTTCTCTCTTTCTCTCTTTCTCTCTTTCTCTCTTTCTCTCTTTCTCTCTATCGGTTTTCATGTGTTCGTGTGCGAGTGCATGAGTGAAAGGGCCTTGTTAGCTCATTCCACTGGCCGGCGTGTCAGTCAGTCTGTCGTGTGACAGGGCGTGCTCAGAGCATCTGAGACCTTTGGAGCGCCGCCCGCCATGCATTGTGGGCCGGTGGTTCTCCACCTGGCTGACTGACGGTGGGCTGTTTGAAGTCTGCATGGAGAGAATGAGACCCATTCATCAGAACCTTCGACCTCCACTCCCCCACCTTGCAACCCCACCTCACTCACCCTGTTATCCACATGAAACGCTACACTGCTCCGGTCCTGCTGTGTGTGTGTGTGTGTGTGTGTGAGTGTGTGTGTGTGTGTTTGGTGGACACATAGGGCGAATTACTGTATGACCTGTGAAGGGTATACAGTATTAAAGTGAGAAAGACGGTTATGATGGAGGTGGAGGAGAGTGGAGGATACAAAGATGCTCTGCTGGCATCTGGGGTTGTCTGTTGTAAAATATAATGTCTGTGTGTGTACAGATGGGAGCGGGAATGTTTTGCATTCATGCATTCGCGTGCACTTTTAACATGTGATTTTGTGTGTGTGTGCTTGTAGTCTGTGGGCTGCATGTGTTGCAGCCTCTTTGGCCGGGGTATCAGAGAGATCACCTGATGACAGGGGGACGCTGGGGCAGTTCCTGGTCCTCTCACCAGCCTTTGTCTGTGGGATTACTGGAATGTGCTGCAGGAATGTGGAGCAGGACAGGTGGATAGGATCCATCTCAGACAGACACCCAGACAGACCCCTACTACCCCCTTCCTTGCTTACTTAAAAAAAAAAAGTTTTTCTCTCTCTGTTTGTCTGTCTGTATTTCTTTCTCCCTCTTTCTCATTTTTGCTTCAACTCCTTTCCCCTTTATTCTTCTTTTCCCAGCTCCCCTTCACTCTCTGTCTTCGGTGTGAATGACAGGAAACAGCTCTCTTCTCCCTGTGAGCAGAGAGAAAGAGAGAGGGAGAGAAATGGAGAGAAAGGATGATTTAACACGGGAACGCAGGCACTGGCATTTCCCTTGATTCTTCTACTCCATGTTCTTCTTCTCCGTCTGATTAATTGGGTTTGGGCTCCATTCTCACACCTGTCACATGTGCCAGACCATTCCAGTGGGGCCTGAGATGGATGACAAGGGCATCAGCAGCCTTCCATTCTCCTAATCTCCTGCTAGTGTCTCTCCCTGGTAGCATTCTCTGGTAACGTGTAGTTCGCAAGATCAGAACTGTAGCTTGTTTTCATTTTTGGTCAAAATCTTCATGCTGAAGAAGATACTATTTTCCCACTCCAACCTCAATTTTCTTAAATGTTCACACAGAGAAGGCAACATCTCTCTCTCTCTCTCTCTCTCTCTCTCTCTCTCTCTCTCTCTCTCTCTCTCTCTCTCTCTCTCTCTCTCTCTCTCTCTCTCTCTCTCTCTCTCTCTTCTCTCTCTCTCTCTCTCTCTCTCTCTCTCTCTCTCTCTCTTTAGCAGCTCAACCAATTCTCCACCACCTTTCCAACCGTCTCATTTTCTAACCATGACGTGCAGACATGTTCATTAGTAGTTTATTGCAGCTGTAGAGGCAGAAATAGGAAGCATTAAATGTTCAAATATTACATCCTGAGGGATGTGCTTATTGTCTGGTTTCACTGCCCGCTAACCTTAACAAAGTGGGCACAGACACACACACGCCATCCAAACTTCCTGTGTAGGATGCTGTCATGATAACAGCCCCCCACACACACACCCCTCCTCCACCCCACTATGCCCCTCACCCCCTCTCTCTACTCCTTTTCCGTAGCCTTGGGTATAATAGCTAGCAACCAGTCATATTTCCCTCCCCACTTCCCCATTGGGTAACAGGAGACCCCCAGGATCCCCCAGACCCCCACTCAAACAAAGACGTGGCCCTGCAAAACTCCAGTGCGGCTTGATTAGATTGGATTCCTCCAATTGAATCTCCCACTGAAACAAACACTTCAACATGCACACAAACACTTGTGAGCACACACACACCTCACTCAGTTGTCTTGTTTACACAGTGACCCTTGGTCTCAGTAAAAGCTGCTAATAGGAGCAAATTACTGCCAACAACTTGGAAATATCAAGTGGCTAACAGCTCAGCTGTAATGGCATTAGCTGCTGACCAATCCAATTACAGCATTGAGAGGGGAAGGAGGCCCAGGAGAGGAAGAGGGAAGTCCCGCAGCCCTTAGGGAGAGTTGGGAGGTAGAGAGTATCTGCCTTTTGGGCCGCTAACTGTCACTGTTTGGCAGTAATCTGATTTGAGAGAGTAGTGAGGGGTAGAGTGTCCCCAGACAGCCTGCTTCTTAACCAGGGAGAGTGATCAAATCACTTTGTACTACCCTGTGCAACGGCCCAACACAGAACTACCTCTCTCTCTCTCTCTCTCTCTCTCTCTCTCTCTTTCTCTCTCTCTCTCTCTCTCTTTTTCTTTCTGTCTGTCTGGTAGCAGTTGTTCCCTCTATCTCTGTCCGTCACTCATCATTGTTCACTATTACTTCATCCATTCCTAAAACTCCCAAGAGACATTTTCCCCAGTACCTTTTCAGACTGTTCAGTAACCCTGACGAATGACAGCAGAAGGCTTTTCAAGGTTAAAGCGATTTAGCCAAGTTCCTTTTCCTTTAGCAGGCCAGCATGAGAATGAGGACACAACCCATTATGACACCTTGTGTGTCAGAGAGGTGCTAGGTTTGGAGGTCTTGGTTCTGTGTTTGTTTTGCTTCTGCTGAGTGGGAGTCATTAGGCTGTGAGTGACCTGCAGGTCAGCTCTCCCTCCCCTCAGCTCGTCAAGGTCAACTTAGTTTGACGTCTGGAAATGTAAGAGAGCAGTAACTCAAACCAGGGATGTTAATCGACGCTAATGCAGGTTTAATGCTGTCATATTTCTCTCATTCGCTCTCTTTTTCTATTTCGACCCCCCCCTCTCTTTACTTTAGCTTCAATTACTGAAACCCTTTTCCCTCGTTCCATGTTCCCCCACCTCCCTTCCTCCACTTCCTTACACAGCCCTCCTCCCACCCCCTCATCTCCTTGTGGCTCTCCATCCTCTTGCTTCCATTACTTTAACCCCAAGCCCCCCCCATACCTCCCCACAACCCCCCTCTCATACCCCCCCTCCCCCCCCGCACCTCTCCCCCCCAGGCATACCAAACCTCATTTACACAGATCTGTTTAGCCAGCACAGGAAGCAACCCGCGCCCTTAACAAAATTAGGGTCCCCGGTCCAGCGAATGAGCCGTGGGGCTGGTCTGCAGGGACCAATCATGGTGGGCCTGGGCCATACCATTTCCTTGTGTGTAGGAAGGGAGGCTAGTCCCTAAGTGCTGAGTCTCAGCGCTCTGCCCTGTTGGGCCAAGAGCTCACCTTTAACCATGAGGACTAATACAGTCCATTAGAAGGTTTTTATACCAGTTGATTCTTCCTGTATGTGCGTCTCTGTATGATGATGCTAATGATAAGCTGCTAATGATGCTAATGTAAATGCTCTGAGTGCTGCGCTAACAGACCAGCAGAGCTGCCTCACTCCGATCACTATCTCTCAGCCCGGCGCCTCTGTAATTTGGCTCTGAAGTTTGACCCATTACTGGGCCTGGTGCTTTTCCATTTTCCTCCCCTGATCCCTTTATCCTCTCCATCCATCGCTCTTTACTTTTTGTAGACCGCTCCCTTTAGAGGGCCTTCGCAGGTAAGACATGGAGACAGAGCTTAATTCTGCCATTTCTTTAAGCATCTAAAATCCTAAACACACCCACTGGTGTGCCCAGGCTCGCTAGCATTCCTGCTAACCCAGTTTTCTGTGTTGGGCTCCTGCTTTTAAGTGGCAGAGTTGGCTTTAACTCCCAGTGTCTCCCATCAAATGTTCGCTATTGTCTATCTGGGGTCTCCAGAGGAATGTGAGGCAGTTTAAACATCAACATGCTTCCTCCTCCACACTCTCTTTCAGTTATGCATTAGGGGGGTTTGGATGGGAGAGGGTGAACGATATCTCTCTTTTCCTCCCTCACTCCAATCACCTCTCTCTCCATGCCCTCTGCACAGGTAATTAACTTCTCCTCCACGACCATCCCTCCATCTCAATCCCCCTGCACTCAACCGCTCTCTCTCTCTCTCTCTCTCTCTCTCTCTCTCTCTCTCTCTCTCTCTCTCTCTCTCTCTCTCTCTCTCTCTCTCTCTCTCTCTCTCTCTCTCTCTCTCTCTGTCTCTCTCTGTCTCTCTCTGTTTCTGGACCTTATCTTGGATTGTTTGAAACAGTTAAAACTATCAGCCTCTTTTCCCCTTCCTCTTGTGCTAATTCCCCTGGACCAAGGTGGGTAATAGTTAGAGACTAATCCCAGACACACCCTCCTCCTCTTTCCTCATCTCGTCATCTTCTCTCCCTCCTCTTGCTCACTCATTCACTCTCCTGCTTTTTTGTTCTTACCTCTTCTTAGCTGATAGTACGACCTACATATAACTCTCTTTTCTCCTTCATTCTGTAGCAGGATTTGAAGGGGGAGATTGGATTAATGTGAGGTGTTATCCTGATCAGTGAAAGAGAGACTTGATCCCTGTTACACTGAATCCTGATTATGACCACCTTGAAGACACACACACACACACACACACAGGTGATTTGAGCTAAGAGAGGTTAAATCGGTGACTTTATAGGCACAGAGGGGGATTAGAAAGAGATTGTAATTACTTTTCTCTTTGTACAGTTCATTTGTATCGAGACCCTGATGGTCTCCTGTCACATGGCACAAGGGAGCATGGTGAGGTCACAGCTCTGAGAATAGGACTGGGCCGTCTCAGCACAAAGACTGAGAACAAGAGAGAGATAGAAGAAGCTAGAAAGGGAAAGAGAGAGAGAGAGAGAAAGAGAGGTCTCACCCCTCTCATGTGAAGAATGGATATCTGGTGACTGATACCGTGTCTATTCACCGGCAAGGACGCCATTTTATGAATTCATTTGAGGTATCTGTGTGAGGTAATGACGGTTAGTGTGTGAATGGAGAACACAGAGTATAGAGCGACACCCACCTGATAATCGCTATCATAATTACTACAGCTAGATAATGGAGACAGGTCTCTGATTGAATGTCTGTGGAATTAAGAGGATAGATATCTATTCAGTATCTCTACATCCCCCTCTTTATATCCCATGTATCTCTCCTTCTCAGGCTGGTGCTTGCTCTCTGTCGTGTCTTGGCTGTGTTGCGAGCAGTAGAGATTTGTACCTGACTGTGTGTGGCAAGGTAGGGAGAGGCCCTATCTGAATCCCTGCTGAAACTTCAGTGCTCTCATCAGATTGAGCCGGGACGTTTAGTTGATCACCGAAGCCAGTGGTAACTGATGTCTTTAGCAATTGACTTTGCTTCGTGGATGGCTAGAACTGAGTGGTGGAACATTGACCGCAGATCCAGAAGATCTCGGTTCTAATCCCTTGTATGTTGTTTTGGATAAAAGCCTCAGCAAAATTAACGCACATTCAGAAATGAAAAAGTAATTAAGCACAAATCAAGACTCCCGTTATTGTACTGTGGTTCCACACATCACTTTGTGTTAAGTATTGAATGTCTATCTCTCTCCCCTGTTGCTCAGGTCTCCTGGTTGTATCGTATTGCTGGGACAAAGCCACACAGATCTCTCCTCCTTTTACACCTTTGTCTATAGAGACGGACAAAGGAGTGACACACACACCCTTAACACACAGCTGTCCCCACCAAGTGACAGGTCACTCCTCCACACCTTGCAACACAGGACATCCATTCCAAAACCAGCAGGCTTACAGTCAGGGTACTCTCTGTCAAACCAACACCGATCTATAAATCAGTCTTCTCAACAGGTATTCAACACTTTTTTGGGGGTGGAATTGCAGTACGTTCTGCTTGTAATATATATACATTTATATATAGAATATACATGCATGGTGAATGGTGTAATACACGTAATGGTGGAATATATTAAGATAATCAAGTGATCAAAGAAATTGGTATTGGAGGTGAGTACAGTAACCTCAGACAAACCTACAAATTATTTTGTTTCAACTTTTCTCTGTGCGACCTCCTCCAGCAAGTTAGAGGCAATCCACCCGTCCTAGCATGATTCAAAGTGATGGAAAGTCTAGAGGGGACTACATGCAAGTCAGAGATGGAGGAGAAGGCCAGATAAAAGCCGAGAGGTAGAGATGGAAGAGAGTAGAGTAGGGTGGGAGAATAAGGGAGGAGAGGGCAGGAGATTACTCACAAGGCTTATCTCACGGGAAAGGAAGACGGGGAGGAAGAGTGGGGGGGGGAGTGGGGGGGAGAGAGAGAAAAGGACAGGAAAGATGAGGGAGCGCAGATCAGAAGAGAAGCGAGGAGAGAGCAGAGCTGTGATGCCATATAAGACCTGGACCTCCAGTAGTGATGGATCCGCCTGTGTGGTGACTCACACAGAGATGAAATATAACTGCCTTTCATCTCCACCCCTTCTTTTCACTATCTTTCTCCCTGCATCACTCCTCCTTTCCTCCTCTGTCCCTCCATCTAACTTACTGAGGGGCACTGCTTCTCTCATAGCTGTGTCTATACTGTATTGGTGTGTGTGTGTGTGTGTGTGAGTCACACTCTCCCTCTGCACCCAGCCTAACTATTCATTCTCCCAAAAACATTTGGCGTGACACTGAAAGGGGGTCCTGCTTAGGTAAAATGGCCATCCTCCTATCCTTTATATCAGTCCCCCATTATCCCCTTTACACACGCACGCGCACACATACACCATCTCTACGCACAGTAACAAGCAACACAGTCTAAGATTACCCACTAAAACCCAACAGCTTTGTTGGCATGACAAAGAGGAGAGCGAGCACTCAAATGACACACCATAGTTGCATAAAACCATCAGCTTCCTTATATACAAGCACAAAGACACACAGTCATGTTACACACTCTTCTTCTAGCTCTTCTTTTGTTCTGGGCGCACTCTTTCGTTCTGCTTCTTTGTTCTGGTTTGCACGTTCCTCCACCCTCCTCCAGCATCTTTCTTACTTCTTTTCTTGGGTCAGTCTTAATTCTCGTCTTTCTCCTTCATCTTCATCCTCTTTTCTTTGGCCTTGTAGGTTAAGTAGGAGACTCAGATGTCACACAGGTGTGCCCTAGCATGCTGTGTGTGTTACTATTGGGAGCAGAGCCGTCGCAGGGGGGGTGCGAGGCCCTGTGCGAACTTAACATGCGAGGCCCTGCTTATTGACATAAACTGTGATGCACGTGCAAGAATCACTTTCAACCCGCACGGGGACTGTCCATAATTCCGA
This sequence comes from Osmerus eperlanus, assembly GCF_963692335.1. Lineage (NCBI taxonomy): Eukaryota > Metazoa > Chordata > Actinopteri > Osmeriformes > Osmeridae > Osmerus > Osmerus eperlanus. The sequence goes on along the minus strand of NC_085018.1, from coordinate 17,597,724 downwards.
CGGCTATATAGTCATATCCTGCACGCACGAAAATATTGGAAGTAGAAAAAAGAAGGAAAAAAAACAAATTGTGATTGTGATTGCAAACCAGGCAGGCAGGAGGCCCCCAGTGTCGCGAGGCCCTGTGCAGTCGCACAGTTGACACAACCCATGCGACGGTTCTGATTGTTAGGTTTAGGGCTTTGTATTGTTTTAATATGCCGCGCAAGTGTATCGTAGGTTGGCCAATGACTGTGCGTCTTTGTGTATTTTTGTAGATGATTGGATGAGCGGAGGGGATGCCCCAGTCCCAGTAATGAATTTCAGAGCTTGTCAACTATTTAAGCTTGTGTCATCATTGGCCTTTTTGAAAATACACACAATACTAACTGACGGACAAAGTGCCACAGATGCCCTGCTGCCGTTACTACAGCAGTACCCCAGGGAGGGAGGAGGGAAGGGAGAGAATGATGCAGAGTGGGTTGGTTGTGGGAGGAGTAATGAGATGCATGTACTCATTAATCAACACAATAAACAAGATTTATGTTACCCCGTAAACTCCTTAAACTCACACAAATAATATCACTTTTCTGATTCACAAGTTGGATTCCAGTTGAGTGACTCTTCGGAAATGAAAGGAAGAGTGACAGACTGAGTGCCAGGGGAGCAGAGAGAGCAGCAGTGTGTTCTGGATGGAGGCCCATGGCCTTGTCCCCTGGGGCTGCTCAGTACTGTGTAACAGCATTAGGATGGACAGACAGACATCTTGGGAGGCTAATGGCATTAGTACCTGCAGCCTGGGATCTGTTTAGCCACACAGCCCAATCCAAACTCATTCAGCCAGGATGGATTGGTGATAAAGACTCTCAAACGATGTGATCTTTGCACTCTAACCTCTGTCTCGTAGCCCTTCTTTTAGGGGTGGCAGAGATAGCAATCTGAGAGGGCTAGTAATGCATTTTACATGAGTTTAGTTGAGTTAGTTCCGAGGGTTTGGGCTCTTGATAATTCACTGGTCAAAGCTAACTTCCAGAGACCCGTAACACTAATAACTAAAGGTTATGTAAGGTTAACCTAAATAAAAGTTTTTCCAAAACAGTTTTAAACCAAAAATATTAGCATAAACTGAACGAGTAAATGAAACTGAGGCACATACGGGATGTATCAGGGATGTGCTTTGTCTTGTCAGTTGAAGAGTGATTAGCCTGTCAGAAACAACATGTCTGGGAAGCAACGGGGGCAACTAAGAATCATTCCACTTAGGAGCCAGACAGAGAGAGCTGTACGTAACGGGAACAGCATGTGGCAGGGCTACGGATCTTTCTTCAGATCTCCTGTAATGACGGAGAAGGAGCGAGCGAGGGAGAGTTTCCTCCTCAGATAACCTTGCTGTCTGAAAGCCCTCTACTGTCAGACAGATAGAGACTTCATTAGGTTAACAAACCCCACCCTGCCGCTCAGCCATTAAACATCAGATCTACGGAGGATAAACAAGGATATTAATTACAGTTCCGTTGAGGGGTGACGAGCAAGTACGGTAACACAGTGATTAGACTCATCTCAGTAGAGTCTTACAATAACCCTACTCCAGTGCTTTGGCCACGCTCATTTTTTGTCTTGAATCTCAAGGATGACATAAAGAGGGACTGCAGTTTTGTGAGCTCAACGTGAGAATGTTGAGCACAGTGCGGTTGTCTACCAGTCAGTGGATCGCCGTGTATCACCTACTGTATTGGCACGTGTTAAACAGAAGCTGCTAAATGAAATAAACAATCATTTACAGATGTCATTGAAGTCTATGCATTGCAATGGTGACATTATGGTAAATACATGTTAAGAACCCCGGGGATTCTGACTGAATTGTGATTGTGAGGGGTGCTGAGGCTTGGCTTGGGGTTTGGTAATGTGAAGATAAGGAAGAGGAGAGCAGGGTCAGTCCCCAGAGACTGGTGGAGGATCAGATAAGATAGCCTTCCCAGAGAGAGATGGTATTGACTGGGTGACTGGGACAGAGTGATGGGCTGGGGCTTAAAAGAGGTACGGTCACCTTTGTGTATGTGTGTTTGTGTTTGTGTGTGTGTGTGTTGGGGGGTGTTCTAGTCTGGTGGAGTCTCCGGGGGTATGGGGACGGGGGCTGGGAGGTGTCTCTAGGAACTGTTCTCATGCTGTATGTCATGGTTAGGACATCCATGTGCTCGGGTACGGTGTGTGTGTGTGTATGTGTGTGTGTGTGGGACCCTAACATGTACCAGAGTCACACAACAGGGTCATATTGATCTCCCTATGTCTGACAGACAGATAGCCTTATTATGGATGGTTGATTTTTTTTAAAATTAACATTCTGACCCTATTAGCAAATCACTCTCTGCCACTCTCTGGATATGTACCACTATCCAACAGGAGACCTAAATACCTAGCTCTCATTTGACAATGTTTAATCTCAGCCACAGCTCTAAATCTAAAGAGTCTGTCCAGATCTTTAGCTGTGAGGGCTGCTCACCTCCATCCCCTGGCCTGCACTATTCCTGTTCTGTCTCTGTTCTATCTTTGTTCTGGCCCAGTCCTGGCCTGGTTCTGGCCCGGTTCTGGTCCAGTTCTGTTTATGTTATGCTCATGTTCTGGTCCATTTGTGGCCCTCTTCTGACCCTGCAGTGACCCCGTTCTGACCCCAGCAGGGCCCAGAAGAACAAGCTAACACAGAGACCAGCTTTGAAACATTGGATATGGTACAGAGTGGAATGAAGACTTGAGCCTGTCCACATTAGGACGGGATTAGCAGCCCAGGACTGGGAGAGTAGAGCAGGAGAGGAGGTGGAGGAGAAAGACAGGGGGGGAGACAGGGGGGGGGGACAGGGGGAAAGACAGGGGGAAAGACAGGGGGGGAGACACGGGGGAAAGACGGGGGGGGGGAGACAGGGGGGGGAGCAGGGGGGAAAGACAGGGGGAAAGACAGGGGGGGAGACAGGGGGGAAAGACAGGGGGGGGAGACAGGGGGGAAAGACAGGGGGAAAGACAGGGGGGAAAGACAGGGGGGAAAGACAGGGGGGAAAGACAGGGGGGAAAGACAGGGGGGAAAGAGGTTGAAAAGATGAGTTGGAGGTCAATGCAGACCTTTAGACTGGACACAGCTAGGTGACACTGATCAGTGAATGGGATTAGGTCAACTAAAGACTGTTGCTACAATAAATGATCCCATCAGTGCTTATAATATTTCAGAATGGAGCATAGATGGATGTGTGTGCTATTCACAATTTCTGACAGTTGTTTTATGCGAGTGTGCGGCAGGGTGAGAATGTGTTATCAGTGTCAAGCTGTTTCTTCCATGTTGTCTGTAAATCATTGAGACAGTGTGAATGAAGATGTGTAAGAGTGGGGGCACAGAAATCCAGCCCTGAACACACAGCTACTGTGCTTACTGAGCACTGTGGGCTCTGTTCATTTGACAGGCAACGGATGGGAACCATTGAGTGGAAAAGCTTTTAATTTGGCTCTGGTGTGGTAATTAGGTTTAAATTCTCCCTTCTCACTAATAGGAATGGGAAGGGTAATTAAGTTAGTCATCTCGCTGACTGTTTGTGTGCGTGTGTGCGTGCATACGTGTGTGTGTGTGTGTGTGCGTGCATGCGTGTGTGTGTGTGTGTGTGTGTGCGTGCGGGCATGCGTGTGTGAATACAGTATATGTTTCAGTGGCCCTCTCTTCCTCTCTTACCCTAATTCATTGTGTACTGCTGTTTATTGTGGGTATCATGGTGCTTTTATGCATTAGTTAAATGGACCCAGCACATTACTGTAATGGAGAGGGAGCATGAAAACACACTGAAACCAGATCTACCCCTCCATTGCTCCCTCTTTTCCCTCTCTCTCTCTCTCTCTCTCTCTCTCTCTCTCTCTCTCTCTCTCTCTCTCTCTCTCTCTCTCTCTCTCACACACACACACACACACACTAACTCGCTCACTTTTCTCACTGTTCCTCAACATCTCTCGCTCTGCATGTTGTTTCCTGTCTCTTCTTCGTTCTTTGCCCGTTCTCATTTGCTGCAGCACCTACTTTTCCCTACCATCCTTTCTCTCCGTGCCTTCATCCTATTCTCTGTGTTCCTCCCCTCTTGCTCTCACTGCCCCTCCATCCACCCGTGCGTCCCCTCTCCACAGCTAAACTGATTTGATGTCACTAATGGCTGGGTATACTGTGCCGAAAGAACACAACAGGCAACTCTCTGGTTACATGACCTGGGAGAGAGCCAGGAGGGGAGCAGGGCAGGAGGAGGAAAGAGAGGGGCAGGAAACGGGGAGCAGGAGAGAGAGGAGAGTGGAGGGAACCAGAGAAGTGGAGGGAAGGGGGGTACCAAGGCAAATGTTAAATGTGATGGGTGCAGTGTGTGATTGGGGTCACAGGAGAATGTGTTGTCCTCTTCTTGTCTGTGTGTGTGGTGGTGGTTGTGGTGGGGGGGAGTGGGGGGGGGGTGCACTGGTTTAGTGTGAGGTTGATTGTGTGTGTGTGTGTGCATGTTTTTCGTGTCCTACAAAGAAAGTGTGTTTGTGTTTGCACTTGTGTGTGTGTGTGTGTTTATATACTTGGCAGTGGGTACAGTAGCCACATGACAACCCCCAGGTGACCCCTGAGAAGCGTGTAGGCGCCGGCCTCAGTCTGAGTCCTGTCACATGATCCGCTGACGATACTCTTCGTCCCACACGATGATGTATTAAACATATCTGAATACTGTGCAGTGCAAACATCCACACACATATACACACACAAACATTCCCAGCTAATGGCTTTATAACATTCTGAATGGATCATCATTTACATAAAATTCATCCTCCTTGTTCAGTTGTGGATCATCTCCATCATCATCTTGGTCCTCCAGTTCTGATGCTAATCATCACAGTGGCAGGTAGCACACACACAAACACACACACACACAGAGAGACAAACACACACATACACACACACACACTTCTGATCCTTACTCTCAGGGGGGCAGCATTCTGAATTGGTCCTAGACTTGGGCAATTTGACCACTTAGTTTTTCAGCAGTCCCCAGGGTCATCTCTCTCTCTCTCTCTCTCTCTCTATTTGTCTTTCTATGTCTCTCAATCAATCTATTTCTCTTTCTGTCTTTCTCTTTTTCTCTTTCTCTATATTTTTCGCTGCCTCTCTCTCTGTCTCTCTCACTGTCTGACAGGCAGTGAGTCTCTCTGTCTTTCTTTGTCTCATTCTCTGGAACTATCTTTCTCTTTCTTTGTCACTGTCCTTCTTCCCTTCTCTCCCTCTTTGTCGAACTCTTTCAGCCTCTCTCAGTGGTTGGTCATTAAAGGATTAGCGGGGTGAGAGGAAGAGAGAGATTGAGTGAGTTTGTGAGGTGAAGTTCTCAAATACAGGGTGTGTGCTTTCTGTCAGTCGTGTTCAATCCCTCCTTCTCCATCATTTAGCTACAATACACCCGATTGTATACACGTGAACTCTTCAAGGACCGAAGTTGACCCTCTACCATTTTTGTTAAATCCAGAGAGTTTTAGAAGTGTGGTATTTTAGCATCGTACAGTGTTATTGTCAGAGTCATGACAGGGTGATGTAAATGAAAGCAAGGTTTTCTTACCTTTCCCCACTCTCCCACGGTCTGGGGCCAGGGCCGCAAGCCGCTCAGCATCCTTGGTGTGTGGGCTGACTCCAGCCTGACTTCCTGTTATAGAAATTGGCGGAACCATGTTCCCCTCACACACACCCATACCCACGCTAGAGGCGTCTGTAGTAGGGTGTGTGCGTCTACATGTTTGTGTGTGTGTCTGTGTGCTCGAAAGTGGGAGTGCGATGTATCACACACACGGACACACACTCCCATGCATGCTCGTAAACATACCCATGCATACACTATGGGGTGTCTCATTGGTTCCCAACCATATCCCATCACAGAGGCTGCTGAATGAGACAGCGTATTGTAATCTAACACACCACAAAAGTACACAACATTTAATCCAGGTCTGCGTCTGCTCTATAAAAAAACCTGCACTGCATGAAAATGTCAGCTACTTCAGAGAGAACAATACCAGGCCACAGTGGTGAGTTGGAATTGTTGGAGCCTAGCCCAAAGTAAGTGCCTCTGATATATTATGGAACATAGCCTTCTCTGTCCACCAGACAGTTAACACTCAATCTAGACCAACAACACACGTCTGTGAACTGAAGAGAGAAAATCTTGGTGCCTGATTCAGGCTCTTAAAGCAACAACAGAATGGCTGTTGACTTGTTGGGGGGGAGAATTTGTTTGTATTTGTTTGGAAAGTAAAGAGGTTTGCGGTGAAGGAGAAGGGTAAAGTAACACTTGATTACACTGCAGGTCTAATGGTGATGAATGGTGTAACTGGAGTGAGGTCCAGTAATTTACACAATGCTACCCTGAGAGGGGGAGTTGGAGAAACAACAAGGTTTAGAACATCGTCTAATAACCTTCAGTTATTCAATCCTGTGTCATGTTGACACGGTGATCTGAGCGCTATTCTACCCAACAGGCCCTGGGGCAGTGGCTCTGTGGAGGAAGCATTTTCTTAAATGACAATAAAAAGCACAATATGAGGGTGTAAACGAGCAGTTTGATCCTGTTTGTTTCACAAAGTATCCATTTTAGTAGACATATTGGTTTCGTCCCTGTTTGCATGTTACCTAGTGTGCGTGCAAGTGAGTGTGTGAAAATCAGTTCATTCATCAATATTGTCTCGGCTAGGAGACACCTTTGCCCACGTCTTCAATACTAAAGACTTGCTGTATTCTTTGCTTGATGTTTCTCACACCTCATTGTGTGATCTCCTGTTGCATTGGAAGTCAAATGTGCTGATTGGTTGTTTCTCCCAGATGAAGGTTGGGTAGTGTGGACCATCGTTCTCTGTCTTCTTCTCCTCCTTGGCCCCTCTTCCTCTGGCTCTTCTTATCTGGCCTTCTCTTTCTCTCTCCAATTTTCAATAATCATGATAAACAAGATAAGATTTAAACCCTTCATTTTATAACACGTTTGCCTTGTACTTGATTTAATTGATTATTAATATAATTCATCTTCATTTAACTTTGCTGCTAATCATTCTTCCTCTAATTTCACCAAGAGTCAAATAACCACAATCCTTGCATTCTCAGTAAAATTATAACATACTGTCCAGCTTACCCCTCTTCCATCAGACCTATCAGGAAAACACATTTACAGTCTCTTGTGTGTGTGCCTGCCTGTGTATTTGTTTGTTATGAATTATGTACATTTTTCTTTCTTTTTAAACAGAATAGAAAACAAAGCATTTGTGACTTTTCTTCCTGAGTGTTGTCCACTCTATATCCTACGCTCTGGAAACTGTTGTTGTCTGTTTCAGTATGTGTGTCCTGTTACGCCTGTTAAGTCCCTCCTGATTAAAAACAGATTCAAATGTCTTCCCTACAAACCCTTATAAAGAATAGATCAAATAAATACGATGCTCACACCTGACTGTGGGCCCTATTTTAACGATCTGAAACGCGTCTGTGGAGGGAAAAGTCTGCTTTGCTTCGAGTGCAAACTAGGAATGATACTTGCGTCGTTGACAAAGTCAATTGCGCTGGGTGCAAGATAGGGCCCTGTGACTTTAAGCGAAAGACAAAATCCATAAAGATCGTAAATTCCTGGGAGGCAACCACTCCAGCACAGCAGACTGGTTTATTCTATGTGTGTATAATTTGAAAAGACTGCATAAAAGTACACTAAGATGGATGCTCACTGTTGTCCTGGAACACCATTGACTAAATTAAACACACAGATCCTAGAATACATGTGCTGTACACTTCTCTATGGGGAGTATGTGTGTGTATGTGTGCGTGCGCAAGTGTATGTTCATGTATGTTTCTGTACGTGATTACTGAAAGAGGTTGAAGGAGTTGGGAGAGTGTGGTTGAGATGTAGCAGCTGTAAATACCAGAAGTGTTTTCTGTCCACAGAGAATAGCTTTCCTGTCGTTGACAAAACAGCCTCATTATGTGGGATTTTATGGAGGACAATACAACAGTAGGCTGTGGCCACATCAACAATAGAGGTGAAATTAAAGATGTGAGATGAGAGGAGACAGTGGCACTGGAAAAGGTGGCAGGGGGAAGCGTGTGCGTGTGTGTGTGCCCGCACTTGGAGGAGATGTGTGAAGGTGTGTTTGTGTGTGTGCACTGTGTCATGTTGTGTACAGTGACAGGTTTGCTCCTGCAGAGGCAGGGGATGATCTCTTCTGTCTCTTGCTATCTTTCTTTTTCTCACTGTTCTCTCAGTACTCACATCCATGTCTCCAGTTTCCCTTGACCTGAATTGTAATTGTGTGTGTGTGTGTGTGTGTGTGTGTGTGTATGTGTGTGTGTGCGTGTGGTTGTGTGTTCTGCTAATATCTCTATGTGTATATTCGTATGGGTATTGTTCTGATCCTTCAGATTTATTTCTTATTAACAAGCAGATGACAGATGAGGCTGTGGGCATTAAGAACTTATGAGTCTGTTTGTGTCAATATCAAAGATTGTAGCAAGATACAGTATGCAGTGACACAGAGACGAAGGACCTGTGATCTATGGGGAGGTCAGTGGAGGTCAGCCAGATGGTGATGTCATAGACGCTGGCAGGTGCAGGAAGGGTTAAAGAGCCGCGGTGCAGAAATTATGAAAAGAAAACCAATAAGGAGGAGAGGAAATGAAAAAGGAGCGTGATGGAAGAGGCTGATAAGACAAGCAACCGTCAAAACGGCAATCAGCCCAAATTAAAGACAGAGAGAGAGAGAGAGAGAGAGAGAGAGAGAGAGAGAGAGAGAGAGAGAGAGAGAGAGAGAGAGAGAGAGAGAGAGAGAGAGAGAGACAAAGAAGAGAGATAACGAGAGACAAGATGCATTGTGAATTGAAAGGAGATGATAATGTGAATTCACGAGCAGACTCACAAAGTCCAAAATAAATTACATACATTTTGTTTGTGTGCATGGATTCTGAACATGTTAGTGTGTGTGTGTGTGTGTGTGTGTGTGTGTGTGTGTGTGTGTGTGTGTGTGTGTGTGTGTGTGTGTGTGTGTGTGTGAGAGAGAGAGAGTGTGTGTGTGTGTGTGTGTGTGTGTGTTGGTGTATATATGTGTGTGTGTGTGTAGATTTGAATCAACATAGGTTTTGGCAGTAGTCATTTCCAGTGCTGTGTATGGGTGTGGCGTTGGGGTATCAGGCCTGTGATCTGACCGGGGCAGATAAGAGCAGTAGAAATTGCAGGAGTTGCAACATTTCAGCTCCATCCTCCAGCTCTGTGTTATGTCTGTGTTTGGAGCTGGTCCACCACACACAGTCATCCCAGCACTCAGCTTCACTCTATTCTATGTGTCATGTAGAGTAACTCAATAATTACAATAACTCATTGAGGATTTCCAGTGAAAATACATTACACGGTTAAACATTTAGAAACTCTGTTTGCAACCAAAGGGTTGCTATTTTCATCGCAGTCTTTACCAAACCTTGGCTTACCTTTGGTGAACCTTACCATATGAGTGAAATGTGTGCAGAAACAAAATGTTTGATAATTGCAAACAATGTTTTATACAAGGGTGAATCCCCTTTAAATGGCGAAACATCTTTCCAAAGTAGCAAAATGTGGGGTCCTAATACTCAGGAATAATATAGTGTTAAGCAGTCTTCTTCTATCCCCTTCTTTCTCTTTCTCTTTGCCTCTCTAAGGCTGGAGGGCTGTCATGTGAGCTGCTGCCCAGGTCACGGTGGGGTCAGTGGGACTGGGTCTCTAGAACAGATCCTAGCAGCTTTCATGCGGAGATCTACCGTTCTGTTCGGCTGGAGATCAAATCTCAGGTCTACTTCCTTAACCAACACAAGCACGAATCCCAAGTATGCAGCAGAACATAGTAGGCTGTAAAATATAGCTAAACCCAGGTACAGTGTCTCTGTTTGTTGCATGTAAGACGTTGAGATGGTGTTATTGTGAGGCGAGAGGGTTCAGAGGGAGGGAGAGAGAAAGAAATACGAAAAGCGAGTAAGATAGCGAAGGGAGAACTCTCTATAGACAGATGCAGCGATAACATGTTTTATTCGACTGGACCAGCAGTGAAATCCCCTGACGAGATGCAACAACGGGCGGGCAGACGGAGGCCCTCAGATAGCCATGTGGATCAGTGTCAGATCAGGGCTATCTCACAAATCTCCTCTCACACACACAATGAGGGAGATGACAAGAGTGTGTGTGGAGGGAGTTCTTTCTGGCCATCACATCAATGCAGGGGGTAATGTGTGTGTGCCAATGTGAGTGTGTGTGCGAGCTTGTAGGTGTGTGTAAATATCTGTGTGCCTGTTTACACATGTGTTTGTTGTTATTACAGCATTCTTGCGTGTGCCATTGCGTGGTCTGTTGATGCTTCTGAGGGGCACCAAACACAGGGGAGATGGAGGTGATGGGAAGGCAGGGGGGAGGCAGAAAGCAAGATAGGCGAGCGGAGGAGGGTGGGGTAGAGGGTGGAAGGTGGGGATCCAGACACAACACAAGGCGGCATGGGTGTGTGGAGGGAAAAAATGCTATCTCTAGGCGCCACCATCATCCCATGGTCATGGTGGAGGAATGAGGATGGGCCCAAGCAGGCTCAGTTTCTTTGTCCCAGATTCAGGCCTCCTGGCTGGGCTTAGAGAGCTGAGGATAAGGCCTCTGGTGGACACATGAACAGTGGGCTGGGACCTGGCACTTGATCAGGAACTTCAAATCGCAGTGGGGTGTGAGTTACTGGAGAGCAGCTACAGCTTCCTGTCTGTTGGATCTCAACCCTCTTCTCTTCCCCATCCCCATTTCCCCACTCTTCACCCCGTCATCTGAAGCAGTTGAGCCAGCATAGCATCCCTCACACACCTCCACTCGCATCCCCCCCCCCTTGTTGCCCTTTCTCTCTCCCTTCCTATCTCCCGGCCTAGATTCCCCCCTCTCATGTTTCCTTGGGGCCGAGCCGTGGGCCTATTGTCAGGTGTTACAGGATAGCAGGGCACAGCCACCCAGTCCCAGGGGCCCTCGCACACACAGGACAGGTTAGCACAGCTTTGGATAAAGCGTTGATCCACCTCACTCACTGGCAAATCTTCCTCTCCTCTGCCCTGCTCTCCTTTCTCATTCTCACACTCGCACACACACTATCTGTCCCTCTTCCTCATTCAGTCACTCACTCTCTCATTGGAGCAACAAGCTGAAGAAAAGAAGGGATTGTTTGGAGACAAGGGGAATGAATTTGTCTGCCACAGACAGGAGAAGAAAGAGTCTTGAAAGGAACCTGTCCAGGGTGGTGGTTGAGAGGGGGAGGCAGGGAGGAGGAGTCGGAGGGGTTGGAGGGTGTCCCAGTTTTCAGAGAGAATGTACCGTGTGTCAGCATCTTCTACCCCAGGATGTCACACAGACCCCATCCGCATAATGTAACCCAAGATCATATGTGCTAGTCATGTTTGTGTGTGTTTGTATATGTGTGTGTATGTACATGTGTCCTGTATGTATGAGTCCGATTTATTCCCTTGTGCCATAATACATTCCGCTAAGTGTTTCCTGTTATGTCTTACGCTTCCTGTTTTGCCCCAGTATTGGCCATTTCATTCTGCATACACAGTGGCACAAAAGGTACTGTGCCCTCATGGAGCAGGGAACATCTGTGCTGCAAACTGTAGTGTTTTCTCACAGTCCGTGTGTGTGTGTGCCTGTGTGTGCGTGTGTGTGGGGGGGGGTTGTGAAAATGAAAGTCTCTTTCAGCCAGTTTTTTTTACATTTCTCTCATGGGACGTTCGTGATAGGCAAGTTGAACACATTAGATATTTGCCCCCTCTTTTCCTAGATTTCTTCCCCCCCTCTCTCTCTCTCTCTCTCTCTCTCTCTCTCTCTCTCTCTTTCTTCTCTTTCACTTCTTTGTGTGTTCCACCCCTCTGGAGATTCCAGTAGAGATTGGGACCCTTTGTGTATGGAACCTAGATCCTACTAAGGTCCTCACACATGTCCAAGATTGCACCAGTGCACCTAGCCACACTGGGACAATGACATGCAACAACGTGTGTTGGTGTAGCAAATGCCTGGCCACCTGAGCAATCCCCAGCCAAACTTCATTATTTGGGCCAAATATGTCTTTATGATATAACTTAGCTTGACGTCTGAATACCGGAAAGTGGTGGAGGTACAATGCAACTAGTTACCAAACAGCTGGTTTAAGGTCCCATTATTTTGTACCAGCATCACATGCTGCTCTATGGAGTCTGTGCCCCCACCCCAAACCCCCCAGATACAGCCCATACCCCTCCCATCATCCACAGCATGAGGGACCCTGAGATGAACTGAATCAAGCTGCCTCTGCTTTTCCTTTTCCCTCCACTTTAATCTTCTTTATCGTCCATCTCTCCTTCAACTCGTCCCTCTGAAGTCCAGCTCTGGCCTCCTTGCTTTTGATTCCATTAATTGAGTTTGGTGGAAAAACAAATAGTCAGGGAGGAGGTATGTATGTGTGTGTGTGTGTGTGTGTGTGTGTGTGTGTGTGTGTGTGTGTGTGTGTGTGAGAGAGAGAGTTTGTGTGTACGTGTGTGTGTGTGTGTGGCAGGGAGGTGGGGGTGGGGGGTTCTAGTAAACCTCAGAGGTCACAGATTTAGGAGGCCCACCCGTTTACCCTCTCTACCCCCTACATTTCTCAAAAAATGTGCCCTTTGAGGAAGAGACTCCCTGTATTCCTTTTTAACCTCTTTCTCTCTCTCCATCTTTTTCGCTCCCTATTTATCTCTCTTCACCTCTCTCTATCGCTCCCTGCAGCAGTCGTCATATTTTGCAGTTGGACATTTTTAAAAGGCTCTTTAAATGGTATGTCTGTGACCAGTGTAGGAGGCTTAGGCATGATGACAGGATAAGTGCTTCCAGGGTGAGAGGTCAAGGAGTTTGGGAGCAGAGAAGGGACGAGAGGGCAGAGTGTTTCATGGGCCCGCACTTAGGATGACCCCAGTGCAGTGGTGTCTGAGACCCCAGTGCTGTAGCCTAAGGACATAAACATATACGGCCCATGTGGCTTTCATAAGAAATCTCATCCTCAAAGATACACGTTTACTGTGTGTGTGTGTGTGTGTGTGTGTGTGTGTGTGTGTGTGTGTGTGTGTGTGTGTGTACTTAGAGTACATGTGACTGCTAGGCCAGTAGTCAACATGGTTCCTAGGTTCAGAACTAGTTTTGAATATTAGGGCACACGGACAGACCAAGAGGGCCCTATATCATAACAGCCTTGACAACACCAGAAGCTGACAACCTGGCATTAAACCTCTCTGATTCTGTCAACAATGCATATCTCAAAGCTTAGAGCCAAGCAGCATAACAACAGCATCCCTATCTGTTCCATGTCAACAGGAGTTAAGGTGTGTACAGAGCGGTCTGGCTCTCACAGACAATGATACCATGAGGATCAAGAGAACAATCTGTTTTCCCAGAAACCAATAGCAAAGCTTATTTAAGGGACATGTCTTAATGTAACCTGGTAGAGGTTGTTTGAGGTTGTTTGTTATGGCACACCTGTTGTGTGGAGCTGAGCAGATGGTGGAGAACATTAGTGTTGAATCATCATCCTCAACTTTTGTCTCTTTTTTGGTATGTCTTTTGTGTTTGATTGCCAGTTCCAATGCTAGATGAAAGGGATTGGATTGAAGAACATTCTGAAGTAGAATGAGACGATCTTACTCTGGCAGCAACCTACCATTTAGCCCTGTTAAAACCTATGGTGTCTAGCATGTGTTGTTTTCATTTTTACTCCCGCTAAGTTTTCATCAGTCTTTGGCAGTTTTCTCAAGGAACAATGAAATGTCAGAGTCATCCAAGTCATGTTTACACTTTTCTTTATTATTAACATCTTTGTTATGGCATTTAGATTGTCAAGTTATAATTGTTTGGGTCAGGTTTTAAAAGCAGGTGTGTGGTTGTCTGTGTGGCAGAGAGAGTAGCCAATGAGAGGCTATGGTACAGAAACGCCACAGAGAGAGAGGTACAAGTGTGTGAGAAGAAGCCTCAGAACAGTTCCTCTCCATGGCAACGTACAGGAAGCAGAACAAGCAACAAAGGCTTTGTCATTGACCAGAAGCACAGCAAATAAATGAACAGTGATACTTTTTCCAAACAAGACAACTTGAGAAAACAGATGCGTTGACATGTAGAGAACGTTTATACACCCAAAACAGATTGAACTTGCTGATGGTTTCAGCTGGCACATACAGTGAAGACAGAAAGCTGTATGGAGCCAAGTTCATGACTGTTGCTCTTTCTATCTCTTTCTATTCTGATTGGATACAAACAGCCTTTTTATTTACTTGACAGTAGAGTAATAAGGGAGCAGAATAGAGCAGTGATCTCAATCTCTTTATTTGTCATGAGGACTAAATGTCAAAAAGCTCAAAGAAAGCGTTTCAGCTAAAAATAGATTTATAGTTGTGATAGCAATATTCGTGTTTCAGGTGAGAAAGAAGAAGATCAAAATCAAAGTGAAAATAAATTATCTAAAAACACTAACAAATAATTATAATAAACGGTTTAATTAAGCTTTATAAATGTTCTTGTTTGCTTGTTTTTGTAAATTTCCTTTAAAATATTAGAAGTCCATGTGCAGAAATCCAGCATATATTTTGTCCAATGGTGTGAAAAGAATCTTCTGTCTTTACCAAAAGCTGATCCATCCCTGTTATCTCACACATTTACAATATTCACAGTTACTTCAAATCAGCTCAACACATACCACTGCATCTGGACAGGAGACAGGGGCGCTCAGAGAGACATCTGTGGCAAACATACTCATTTGTGCAATTATATATATGTGTGTGTGTGTGTTTCCAATCATGGGGGCTGGTACCTAATGGTGAGAAATATTCCCCTGTCTACTTTCCTAGCAGTATTTATTGTCAGATTCAACATTTTCTCCCCTCCTCTCTATACTGCAAGACAATGTACTCAGATATACGCCAAACGCTTGTCTCTAACATTATACACATCACCAGCAAGTTGAAGGCCAATACACTGGTTGACCCTCAACCCTGTTCAAAACAAAAATCCTTCTCCCCCAGTTCTCAACATCAGCTGCGCATGACAGTTCCTCTCTCTGGATCCCTTTCCCTCAGCCCATGGCAGTGACCATGTTGGAGTGGTGGGGGTGGCCATAAGAAGGGTGAATGGGAGTGGGAGTGGGCAGCATGTGTCCGGCGTGACTGAAGGGGGGTAAGTGGCCCATGTGGGTCATGTGACCTGCCAAGGAGGCAGCACTGAAGGGTGAGGACTTGTCATGCATGCACTTGGAGAGCTCCTCATAGCTCTCGCCGCCCCGGCGGCTCTTTTTGGACTTGCTGGACATTTTGCGATTACGTGTTTGGATGCCCTCCTTCTTCATGGTCAGTGGACGATTCACCTGTGGAGCGAGAGGTGTGGAGGAGATGAGTGACCAGGCTAACTGTGGTTGTGGCATGAGCAGGGCCCTTTCATGACTATATTACCTTTACATTACATTTACATTCAGTCATTTAGCAGACGCTCTTATCCAGAGCGACTTACAGTAAGTACAGGGACATTCCCCCCCGAGGCAAGTAGGGTGAAGTGCCTTGCCCAAGGACCCAAATCTTTTGGTTGGCATAGCCGGGAATTGAACTAGCAACCTTCTGATTCCCTAACCACTCAGCCATCTGACTCCCATCTTATTAACAGAGGACCACACCATGCTGATGATAGTACAAACTCTTAAAAAACGCCCATTGGAAACTTCTGAAACTACTGATTTAATAATCTATCTTTATTTTCAGGTGCCCTGTTCAAGTAGGACACTCTACATTGAAATGTCCATTCCAAATGCAAAGAAACGTCTTCTTTGATTAAATTGTTATAGTTCTTTTAAAGTTAAAATGATGAATACAGGAATACAAGCATTCTGGGTACCTATGACGTGCTCTGTCTGATACATGTTAATACACCATGCTCTCTATGCAGAGGGGAAACCTTTCATTTCTCCAGCAGCACTTCCACTGGCTGGCTGAATAACAGTCCCACCATTGTGAGTCTCATGGGGATTACGCCTACCATGGTAACAATAAAGCACAAAGAAAGAAAACCCCATCGCTCCCTCTCTCATTCTTTCTCTAGTTCTCTGTTCTTTCCTCTCTCCCTAGCTCTTTCCACAGCTCTCTCCCCTCTCTTATTCTCTTACACCACCCCCCCCACACATCAGTTTAACCTGCTTCAGTCTAGAGTACTTGACCCTATTGGCATTGTGAGGGCCCGCCTGTGGTCAGTCAGACTTACGTTGTGCAGCTTGTAGTATAGGCCGCAGGCGTTGCACACGGGGTCTCCATTGGCATTACGTCGCCACAGCGTGGTGGTGGTTGTCTGGCAGTTAGCACAACATGTGCCAGCTCGTCTGGCAGCAGACTGCAGGAGGACGTGAATAAACTTTACGATACATACCTCCCATACAAATACATTCAAATATTTGTAACATTAATTACCATAATTAAAGTTTTCTTTAAAGGCTTTGATTTTAAATCATTTATGTATGTTTCCCTCAAGGCTTTAACATCTGTAAATTGTCCAACAGTAGGCTATTTGTTTTGGTCTTATAGTGATTATAAACTGATATACATACACATCTATTCATAAATGTGGTCAAATGTTCTAGTGAGAATTAATAAATAGTAGTCACAGCACTGGATTTTAGGTTTCTGATAAATGTTAATTTTACTGACACTTCAAATCTATCAAAGTTTAAAGGCGTTAAGGCGGTGGGACAACTGTTTGTCGTAGCTGAAGGATTCTCCGCACTTAATAGGAGACATGTCTGCACTTAGCCTTCATCCAAAGATGTCAATCTGCGATACTGAATTCCTAGGGTATAGTCAGGCAAAGATTAGACTTAAAATTAACTTAATTTATTAGGTCGATTACTGACCTTGACTCTATATGTCATAAATCTATTTGTATTTCACGACCTCCCTCGCCGCACTCTCTTTTCTTTTCTTTTTTTTCTATGTGGTTAACGGGATTCTGAGATCTCGGGCTTTAGCCTATACTCAATGTTCTGTGTTTGGGACTCGCCGACTTGACCACTACAAATTAAGCGGGCCACTGACGGAAGCACGCGGTGGCCTCGCGTCCTTATCTGGAACGGGCAGATATCCGGATAGGAAACAACTGGAAGGTCGACCGCTGAAAACGCGCGCTGAACAGAAGTTGACATACGCTCCGGCCTTTATGGCATGAAAGTGAATGGGTTTTCAGACATAAGAGATTTTAGTAAGAAACATGTAGGCCTACACAAAAAATATATAGAATTGGCCGTCTTCATAGAGGCAAAACATTTCTGACTGACAATCCTCATGAATGCGCCTTGTTTAATTATAGCCTAATTAAACTTGCAGATGACGTTTAAACGTTGTAGGACTATAGCTGTAATTTGCAAAACATTTTCGAGGAACTACGGGAATGTAATAATGAAACTAAACAGTGAGCTTCTAGATATGAAGAAATTACTCAAATAATCTATTTTAGTTACAATCAGTATCCTTCGCAATGATGTTTATTAACCTTGACCCTACTTAGGCTTGTGATAGCATAAGGCATTTTTATTACATCGTCTATTTCAGTGTGACATCTACAATTATGGACATATGGATTTTGCTACATTAAATGAATAGCCTACTAAAAGGAAGACTTAATTTATTGTTCACAAAAAAAAACAGGCACTCTAATTTCACAAGTCAATGGGACTTTTCCGTTTCATTCTTTTCATATGTTCTCTGACTTAAGCTTTAACTATTTGCTTTCTGACCTTCTGGATTAATAAATAAACATCTATTTATTTATTATTTGTTGATATTGTTCACGATGTAAAGCAGGAGACTCAGTCTCATATTGGGTTAGGGTTAGGCTTATTGACCATATAAGAAAATTATATAGCACCATATAGATATTAATGCGTGAGGACGTGGGAGGTAACTGAAATGGGACAAGGTGTTAGCATTGCCCATAAAGTCTGGCCCACCCATCAGAACAGCATGTTGGTGGGAACGACAGGTAATAAACAGCCATCCTCTGGCCCTGCTATCAGTGACAGTATCAGGAGCAGAAGTAGCTGTAATAATGATAGCAGAAACAACAAATAGCTGTCCTCCACATGCAGGCATGGGCAGGGGAGCACAGGGGTGAGAGGGAAATACAATACCTGGAAACTGATTGGGAAAATATAACTTTCCTGGAATTGTGCCGTCACCCCCTCCCCCTCCACCTTGTTCTGTCATTAGCTCTACAACTTCTCTCTCTCCCTCTGTCCGTGGTACAGGTTCTAGTGGTCGTAGTACTCACCAGTCTGCGTTTGGGCTTGATGAGGGGGCGGTTCTGGCCATTCATCTTGTGGTACAGTCCGCAGGCATTGCACAGGTAGTGGCCTGTACCATCCCGTCGCCAAAGAGGAGTGGAGGTGGCTCCACAGTTGACACACTCGCGGCCCTCTGAGCAGCATGCAAGTGGGAAGGAGTGCACAGGGACATTTATAAAATTAATCTGTAAAACGCATAGAACCTCCTCTTATTCAACATGCATATCATTAAATTATTACAGTGGTAAATTTATTTTTGTTTTCTGAGGTGTTTGTTTGTGGTTTGATGGATATCGGGTGACAAATGTATACAGTATTGGTATGAGCTGGAGTTGAAAAAGGCAGATTTGTACTTTTGCAAGCTCTGCACTTTAAAGCTGTTCAGAAGAAGTGTGGACTGAACACATTTACTTTGTGTATTTATGTTTAACCCTCAACAGATTTTGAATAACATCATCAGAATTTCCAACTAGTGAAACATATGCAGCCAGTCAGCACAACACTATAATGCCACACTAGCCTGCTTGTTGACTGGAGTCTCAGTTGTTGGCTCTGATGTTTAATATTGCAGAAAGGACAAAGAGTGAGGGAGAGAATAAAGAATGGAGAGAGACTTAAATGAAAGGAGAGAGGAAGGGGGCCTGGATTAGGGTTAGTCAAACAGGAAGTGCCTCTAAGGTATGCATGTGCAGGGAGTACCGAAGAGTAAAGTGATGCTTTTGCCTCCTAGAATCGTGTAGGCAACAAGCCACCAGACTCAACCCTGACTTCCCCCCAGGAGACTCTGGCCTTCAGCAATGAAGTGGTCTATTCTGACCCTTCAGAAGAAGCCCCTGAGACAGTATATCACTGAGGAACAACCACTGCCCACTGTATCTCTGGTGGATGCTGTCTCTGACAGCAACTGAGAAAATAAGAACGGAACTGTTTAATTGAGAGAATTCGTCAAACCCCTGTTTGTAAAACAATCTATCACGATGATTACTTTTCGTCCATTGTGTCTTTTGGTACAAATGTTTAGTTCAGTAACATGTATAAGATACCGGTCTCCTTAAGTTAAGGCCGGCTGCTGAATCTACAGTCGCCAAATGTTAGGCGTGACAATGCAGTCTGCTATTATGTAACAAAGAAAGGGCCCAATTGTAAATGCTGAGGTTTTCTGGCTATATGCGCGAGCGGATCTTCTTTTCACACCTCCGGCAATGTATCCAGTTCGCCGCTCTCAAGGGCAAGCCAGCTCAAGCGTAATTGAGTCGCGGTTTACAAAAGAGGATAATAAACGTGTCAGGCCAAAGCGCGCCCGCTCTCAGCCAGGAATTGGCCGTGCGAGAATGGAAGGCGGTAGGCTTAGCTTTTACCTATTCAAATCAAAATACACGAGTTTTATTTTAAATTGGGAATAGTTCAATTTCATCTTGTTTTATAGGCCTACATGTTTTCATCACTTCGTTTGAACAGGACTGTCTTTAAGCAGATGAGAACTTTTAAGACGTGTGAAATGGTCAAATGTTATTATTGAGTAAGCTCAAAGAACTTACAATATTGTTTCAATGTTTTTGGACAAAATAATTGACGTTTTTTTTTATTATCTTTTATTAAATTATTACAGTCTATTGTTTAGGCCTATCTTCGTTTTGTTGAAAACTACTGAAAATGTCAAGTTGCCATGTCACAATTTCCTCAGGAAAAAACGTAACATTTAATTTGTAGGCCTATCTTTAATCAGGGTTATGATACAACGATAATAATAATGCAAATCCAACAACAATATAGTAGCCTTTATCTATTTGTATCACAATTAGTAGGCCTTTCTTAAAGAATATAGCCTACTAGGCCTATTATTGTTTATATTATTATTATATATATAATATTGTTGTTATTATAGTCATTATTATTGTTTTTGTTGGCATTGTAATTGTGACTATTTTAGTTTTACTGTTAAAATTATAGATGTATTTAAGGATTACACTTGTTTTTACTATTGTAGGCTAAGTAGATCATGCTTAGCTTTTTTAGCAGCATTGCTTATATTAAGACATTATTATGAACAGGCTATTATTTACAAAACAATGCAATAATTTATGCAAATATCAGAATAGAGAGGCGAAACTCACCTGAGCACGATCTTGTTTTGCTTTTGCATTTCGGTGTAAAGCTGGAAGATGATCCGCCAAGCAGGCTGCCAGGGTGGAACAAACTGCCTCCGTATTCATGCGCCGCTGGGAGAGAATATGTGGGATATGTTGGTATTGGATGGTGTGTGGAGGGCGTCTGGGCGCTCATTGAGGCCAGGCTGCTTCTAAGTGGACTGCAACCTTCCATCTTCATCCCCTCAGATATTGACATTTGGTATTTAATAGACTCCTTCTCGTCCATTCTGGTGCCAGAGGACGTTGGAGAGGCTGCCCCGGGGTCCGGGGAAACATCTTTTGGTGGTGTAGGGGGGAAACTGTAAAGATGGGGACTCGAATGTGACGCAGGAGTTAGCGAGGAAGCAGAGGCCGAACTAGAATTGCTGCACGGATAGAGGCCACTCGGAGTCCCGGAACCAGCGGGATGCAGGCTGGGTTTGCTGAAGTGGGCCCATGCGTTATGATGGTGGGCCGCTGAGAGAGCCGCTTTGCCGCTGTCAAGCCACGAAATCCCTGGACTGTGGATGAGATGGGGTCGGCAGACCTGACTCCCAGTGAGACGAGCTGTTAAAATATAAGTAACATTGATTTAGGGATATTCGCGAAATGTATTCGACAATCGTGGACTTGAACTATAGTAGGTTAGGCGACATTTTGATTTTAAAATATATAAAACGTTTGAACACCAACTTCACCTGTTGATGTAGATATAACCTATACGCTGTAGTAGACTATTCTGCAATTGAATTGTTTTGTTTGTTTTTAGTTGTTTTTTTTGTCAAACGTAATGGAGTAAGTAAAAACTACCTTTCCGGAAATATATTTTAACCATGTAGGCTATAATCATATATTATAGGCTAAATACTGTCATTCTTTTCCCAATGTTTGCAATTAAATCTTAATTCCCTTGGTTATAGACTGAGATTGGACACAAATCTGTCGACTCTAGTTTGACCAAATCTGTATTTGTCTGTCTGTTAATTGGTTCCAAGTAAGTTACACATTTCAAAGTTATTACAGGTTGAGGCGACAATATGTTTCAGAACAACGAGTTGTCTTACCGTGCGCTTGACTGTAAGATACTCTCGCCCTTGCGTGAGCGGAGTTATGGTAGTAGGGGTTTCCCTGTGAGTCCAGATGATTAAAGAAAACATCCACCTCGTCCGGAGGCAGGAGCTGTGCCGTAGGCTCCATGTAGTTGTGCGAAAGGCCGGGGTGGTGCGAGTCCGGGTGTTGGCCGTTCAGGACGGCATGGTGATGCGCCATCCACCGAGGTTGATCCGCCGCTACATCCATCTTTCCACTCGATCCGAACTGGGTCAACAACAGCAATGCCTCTCCAATGAGAGGATTTCTCTATTACTGTGCCCTGTATTTCCTCGTTTTTCTTTTGAAAAAATCTCACCCTTCTTGGAACGAAATGTCCTATTGTGAAAACATGATAAAATGCGTTAT
Organism: Osmerus eperlanus; assembly: GCF_963692335.1. Lineage (NCBI taxonomy): Eukaryota > Metazoa > Chordata > Actinopteri > Osmeriformes > Osmeridae > Osmerus > Osmerus eperlanus. Next base: position 17,575,807 of record NC_085018.1, on the reverse strand, counting down.
CGCCTATTGATCCTCTAGCTTGTCCTCACTCGCAGTCAAATGGATGTTCTCTCTCTCTTTCTTGACATCAAGTTGAGTTTGACATTGGACACCTGTAGTACAAGAAATAGGATGTTAATATTTCAGAAGAGTTTACAAGGTGTTGTGTAGTCAACTATGGCCTCTGGTGCTTTAGGATAGACTTCGTGAGGCTGCTGCTTTTGTGGTGCGTTTTGTGGGTAATGCATGAGAAGACGCACCATAAGATAATGACCATATCGTCCCCACCCATCCAGACTAACCTGAGCGGAATCTGCGACCATTCTTATCTAACGAGCAATAGCCCAAGCAACTCACACCGCCTTAAGTTACGCAAACTCCACTGTAACCTAGTATAAGCCTATTCAAAAAAAAATTGTAACGACAAAATAGACAAACACGTATCAGCCATTTTTGCATAGAGAAATAGTCCAGTTTGTGGTTTAAATGTAATTACCTTTTCAGTTTGTCTGACCAACAACTGTGATGGGCTGTTTGGTATTTTGTGTCTCGCCCTCCAGAAAAACTTCTTCTCAGTTACTTTTGGAAGTCTTCTTAACTTTTACAAAGTAGTTAATAGTTATTATTTCCGTGGTGGTTTGACGGGGTTCTCGGCTGAGTATTCTCCGACTGAGGCCTTTAGCAACATGCACTTCTACTGACTGTCAGCACTGGCGCCAGCTGGATTCCATGTCATGCGCGCAGGGCGGGGTCTTGGCTACAGCGTTGACCATGCCGCAGCCAATAGGATTGCATCTTCGCTCCTCTTTTCAACCCCCTCTCCGGAATTTTCACGTCATTCATCTGTCTGTCTATTCGTACAAGCACACGACTGGGCTGTAGCGCAAGCGGCCAGTATGCCATTTTTTTGTCTGGGACATATTAATCAGTGGCGTCACTTATAGGTATACTCTGCTCCGTCGCAGAACACTTTTTAAATTATAAGAAAATACTTATAATATTTGTAAACAAAGATGTACAATAGCCTTTTGATGTAGCCTAGGTCTACTTTGAGGTCTGCATAGGCTATAATAGCCCAACACAATTGTATATTCAGCGAACACTGTAGATTATTGTAATAGTAGGCTAATAGTTTAGGCTATGTTCTGTTCCAGGCTCAAATTTATCAACAACACATTGTCTAGGTTATCGTTGTTTTGTTCCCTGAGAAAATCGTTTTTGTTTGTAAGTCCGGCCGGACTTACAAACAAAAACTTCTGATCGTCCCGGGACGATCCATTAATGCCAGGGTGTAACTGTCAACCTATAATAAACGGGATTTGTTCGGTTGATGTAACAAACAGTGCAATAGCAGTGAAGCAGTCGGCGTGGAGACAACCCATTGCCAATTGAGCATCTTCATTGTACCGCGCATAAAACCTCGACTGAATTTGTATTTATTTTTCCCTTTAGAACAGTCCATTCCATTTTGATCCCGTTGTTACAATGGTAAAGATACTGGGGGTATCTTGTGGAGTGATACTCCTCAAAATACTGTTTGGTTGGCTGTATTTTGTTAAGGTTGCTGTTTATAATATTAGCTATATAATTGCTCCAACAAATTACGCCACTTCCCTGGCCTTGCAGGTAGGCTTATTGCATGGCTATTGTGTAAATGCACTTGTCCGTACGGATACAAACATAGTGGTTAGAATGTCATTGTCATTACAAACCGCAGCATGCTGAACCTTGTTACATTTCAGCTACCAGCCAATAGCCGGTAACATTCCCCGCAGATCTGCTTCACTTTCAATGACACAGATGCGTGCTCCTGAGTTTCATCTTAAATCTATAGGCTAAGGCTACCATCTTTATTCATTGTTACCAAAAAAGATTAATATAGCCAAACTCAATATCGGTCTGTGCGCCTGTGTGTGTACGCGTGCAAACGGCATGGTAACTATGACTGACAAGTAATAATTGGAGGGGGAGCGCCGGGCCCTGACCAGCCAACTAGCCGCCTCCTTGACGCCATATCCTGACGTCACAACATCTTAGTGGAATAAAAAAAAAAAACATAATCAGGAAACGAACTTTTAATAACACTTGAGATGAGAGAGAGAGAGATGGGGAAGCATGGGATTTTCTTACGTCCCAGTGGATAATCTCAAGGAACATATTATTCGAGGACACTATTGGGAGGTATACATTTGATATTTATACACTGTTGTACCATTAATAATTTATAAAGAATGCTACAGTCTTCTGACCTTTGATTTGATTCAGAAAAGTGTCTATATAGATCCAATGGCGACTGAAGACAGCGAGACCGAGATGTGGTCACACTAGCCTGACCAGGGATTTGATTTTACTCCAGAGAACACTTGGGTCTCATTTGAAACGAAATCAATATCAAACTATAGAGAAACGCATTTCAAATTGGACACAACTAGGGGAGCACAGTATCAGATGATCACTATTTTATAGTAGTGGTCAGTATTCATGAGAATTAGTTAGACAGCCCAACAGCTACATTGTACTTGATCTGGTTTTCCAATGAATAGGTTGCATTAGGCTACTTATTATTAACCATATCCCCATTGTATTCTCTGAAAGTTGCATTCATTTGGGATTATGTCTCATGAAGAATGCGACATGGTCAGTGTTAAGAATTTGTACACTTAGGCCTACTGGCTTAAAAAATTAGGTAACACAATCATATAAGCTAGATAATTATCGTATACCCAGTACCGGTCCTAGCACATCTGGCGCCCTAGGCGAAATAACAGGAAAATGCCGCCCCCCTCTTCATGCCGCCATAGGCGGCTGCCTATGTCGCCTGTATGGACCGGCCCTGCGTATACCATTGCTTTGGGCTAGACCAAAATCGGGTAAGTGAGCGCCACGGTGCGGCGGCGGCATCAGATAGGTTGTACCCAGACATGGTAATTAGATTGGAAAAAGTGAAAGGGGTTTTAAAAGGTCTACAAAACTTGGCACAGTATAGGCCGGCAGTCATCAGACAATGACACAAACAGTATATGAGAAAGTCTGTAGGAATTATACAGAATGTGTTAAGCATGGATTCATTTATTAATTAATATAAAACGAGACAGACGGGTGTGGGAATAAGTTACGTTTCGTTAAAATACATTAAAGACGTAAGTGAAGAAGAAGATTGTTAAAATTATGTTAAAATATATTAAATAAAACACTACTTACTACTCATTGACTAATACAAAAAAATGGGATTAACGTTGGTAAATAGGCCTAATGGGCCTATTCCTTTTTGACTGTTCTACGGTGAATATGCTCTTACGATTATTTGATTATTATTTGGCAAAATTACTGTAAAAGATTAATACTGAAAACATTGACAACTCGTTTGAAAATGTCAAGATAAGCTTTGACTTTCAGACCATTCACCTGATCTTTTAAACATTTTAAGCATAATAAGCATGAACCGACACCACCAAGAATGACAATAGGAATTAGAAATAACATTTGAAATGCGTTTACATAAATAATGTTCAATAAACAGTTAATTATCCTTACCTATGTTTACTGAAAGGCATAGGCCAGTCCTAATCTTCTCGTTTATGGTTCCGGTTGGACTCTCGTTATCAGCAAACCCGTCCAGAATAATGCATGTGTAAGAGGGTCAATTCAGACAAAACGTTGCCCTGCTTAGAGCCTGTCTTCACCATGTGTCGGTCTTGGGGATGATTCTGCTCTCGTTCTGACTCTCTTTCAAAAGCATTACTAGGTAGGATACACACAAATTAGTGACAATGCGTCGGATTAACATATCACCCTCCCTCTTTCGCCGCTTTGTCTTCCTGGTATCTTGGATATGTTACAAATTGAGGCTTCAAAGTAGACTGTGTGTGGTGCAGAATAGAGAGCCAGGCATCAGACCAGCCTAAAGCGCGATCCCATGTGGTGCAAGCCAATCCAGGTCTCGTGCAGCAGCTGCAAAAACGCAATTGGAAAGAATGACCAAGGCACATCTATCTGCGAGACTAAACAACAGAGAGCAGATATACTACCTTTAAAGTTAGCAAACGACATGTATATTTTGAAATGAACGCACTAAAACTACATTAATTTATTCAACCATCAATGTTATTTTTGCCCATTCTTTAAATTGCAAGTCGGCTGTGTTTAGCCTACCTGATTGGGGGGACAGGTGCCAGTGCATGGTTACCAAAATGACAGGGATGAACCTGGCGCAGAAATTGTTCATGTTATCTCACACATGGTAAACATAACCACATGGTAAACATGTTAAGCCCGGCATGGTTCTTAGGCAGACATAACACAGAACCCAATGTCAATTCTCTCAACTGTTAAAATCTGCTAACAAAATTAAATTGGTTAATATTGGCTAATATAGTCAACAAACTGATATAAGCGCCAATTAGACCTCTTTCTTCTTTTCTGAGCAAAGAATCACGAACGGTTCTGATTGTGTTGAGCATGACACCCTTGCTCGTCATTTCAACTTAATTTGCATCATTACAATGTGTTTAGCCTACAAGCTGTTTTCCATTGTGCTTTTATGCGTTTCTGTGCAGTGGGCCCGTCAGCGGTCAGAGCATCTTGTCATAAAATAAGAGGATATTTCAGCATGCAGGGAAGAATGTTAGCCTATTTAGTTTGACTAAGCGCTTAGAACTTAATAGGCCTATGTAAAGCCTACTACTGTTCGGATTGGCCTGTTAATGATGATGTATAATGATGATAATATTGATAATGATAATGCTTTGGCTAAATAACGCATTTGCAAATAAATACATTATGGAAAAGTAAGTTGGTTAATGGAATTTGTTTGGTCCTAACTGAATCCCACAATTTTAAGATCGAGTCCTGTCACTTTTCGATTTAGCCTATAGGCAGTCACGTAACATCGGATGACTGAAACATTTTGATTAGGTCTTATCAGCCTCTCCCATCATGACTCAATCCTCTTAAAAACAGGACAGGGAAGAAAACATATAGTAACCAATAAAATTAGCAAGTAACATTGTTCAGAAATACAACATGCCTAGCCCAAGCATATGTAAGAGTGCAAATATTAAATCTCATCAGCATGATAATGTGACCATGTCAATGGCCCGTGCGATGGGTGTTTAGCTCGAGTCCTTGTGATCGGGTGTGGCGAAGAGAACTGGAGCACTCTTGATGCGCACGCGATAAAACCTTATCAGTATCTAACATCCACAATTTCATCTTACTTTTTTAAATTAATCTTGCCACACACCCACCCCTTTTGCTCTCCACGTGCTCTCAACTCCACACAGGCTTACGAATACACTGTTGCCCTTTGCCATCTTAACATCATTAATTCCTTTCACTTAAACAAAGAGAGTAAAAAAAGATATGCAAAAGGTTTAATTTACAATTTGAACAATGCTCTTGATTTTACAGGAACCATAGTTAGTCAAAACATTCTAAACAATAATAATGAACTTCCTCGTTATAAAAAAACAGTAATTATCATGTCAATAACAATTAGACTGTCGGCCTACGATTTATTATAGGCTAATTATAGAACTATAAACTAAGTTACATACTTTTTTAAATATTATTATGAATAGGCTACTATTATGCTTACTTCTAAACTTTTTTAATCATATATGGCCATCAAGATATTATATATTTTTGTGTATTTAGGTAGGCTCTTTATTTGAACCTTTGTCGCTTAGGCCTACTAGGTATTCATATGGTAGTATACTAAATTCAGTAGTCTATTACTATAAATACGACCCCATCAGAACTGTAAGTCTCACTCTGTGATTAGTAAATGTTACAACTGGATGTTGTTCAGAAGAATCTGAACAAATCTGATATCCTATATTCAACCCTTGGTTATAGCTCGCTTGTGTTAGTGTATGCGTGACTGTCTTTCTGTTTGTGTGGCTGCGCGAGCGCGAATGCGCGTGTGTTTGGTTGAATATGCTTGTTGGATCCCCGGGTCCTCCTCCTTCTGATTATAAGCCATCCCGGGGTAATTTTTCATCGGTGGTAGCTAATCTTTGTTCTTTGTGAAGATAATAAATAGCCTAATCGTTATCAGCGAGCTGCTGGAGGTGTCGGGAGAATGTGGCTGATCGGCCCGGGAAATAGGCTCCAAAGTGCCGCGGAATAAATGGCATTTCTTATCTCTCTCTCCCAGATTATCGCCGCCTTTTCAAACTCGCACAACAAATACATTCAATGCATCGAATGCATCATTTAACACAGGAGATCTCTCCCAATGATAGACAGATAGGGGGGTGGCGGGGACCCTGGAAATATTTACAAGTATAACGCTCCCCATGTGCAAGGCTCATATTTTCGTTTCATAGCATTTGGACAGCCAATGTAAGCTATTTAAATTCTGCTCACCAGTATTCTATTACATTTGAAATATTTTATCTACATAGTGCATCTGTTATCCACGTTCCACTGTTGTGGTATAGGCTATTGCACAGATAGGCTAGTTATTTCTTTTATGTTGGATTTCACTCGATAACCGTTCCAGAGCCAAGACACTTAATTCTTTCTGTAGATGACTGAAATTGAATAATAATTCCATGAGGATATTTTCAGATGGGCTAAAGTCAACGTTGACTTTTCGCTCGTCTAGCCGCCTATGTCTGCCTTTTAACAAAGTTGTCAAAACGATGACACAGACTGTAAAAAAGACTATAGGCTAATAGGTCAAAGATATTGCTATTTGATTTAAATTGGGCAATGATTTAGCTGAAAAATTGCTCATTTTAGGCTACATAAAATAAAGCCACCCCAATCCTTATCCTCAGGCAACATCGGCTGCTCGCTCGTCTTTAAGTTTTAAAAGACAGTTCACTACATTTCTTACCTGTGATCAGCATAATGAATAGACTTTAGCTCCTGCAATCAGTTGGAAATGTCCCCTCCTCTATTTTGACAACAGGGTAATTAGTGGTTTTATGATAATGAGATGGAAAATGATTTATGTCATGTTGGCTCGGACCCACTCAATACCCTGGACCTATTTCCCCAAAATGTCACCGTGTCCCGGCTCACCAAAATAGGTTACCTTTAACATGATTGGGTGATTGAATAAACCATCAACGCATATTCGTGCATCTATCCGTAGACTTTAGCTTATAGGCTACTATATATAGGGGTCATCGACATTTACACTCGTGGGATACATATTAGGCCAAAGCCCTGAATACACGTTTGTGTACAGCCATATGTTTCTTAATATGAAAGAGCCTAGAAATTATAGTAGGCCTAGGCTAGGCTATAGGCTACATTAGAGCAAAAATAGGAAGGCCAAACGCTTGAATGGCCTGTGTGGACGCACGGGCAGACAGGAATGGAATAGAGGCATCCACTTATTATCGTGCCCGGAACATTAGGTTATGTGTGAGTGTGTCTGAGTGACACGTTATGACAAAAAAGGTATTTTTCCAATATACACAAACTCGTCGCTTAATAACGAGACTGCTCTACCAGCCCTGCGCACTGATGGTCTCCTTGGTAACACTGATAAGAATTCTGCCATTTTCCATATCTTTGCCAGAGTCTATTATATTCAAGGATTAAGCTCTCCTTCCGGAAAAGGTCAAACACAAAGTCATGCAACCAGGAGCATTCTTCACTCCCTTCTCTATAGTGATAGAGCGCAGTTTTGTCTCATTCGTTATTTATTGCGTTCTGATATCATTATAATGACCTTTGTTAGGTTCATTTGAGAGAATTAATCGCTGTGACCTAAAGCAGTAGCCCATTCTCACATCCGACGGGTATAACAATGATTTTACAAATACAAACACCACGCGAAGGAGGGTGTCATATTATCTCCATGCTGGCATGATATAACGCATTACTCCACTTTACATGATTATGGTCTATTAGCCGAAAGTGTTTGCACGCCAGGCGGCTGCCCGCGGGGTGATGACAATAAGCATGCAGACAGGGACACCTGGTGGATGAAATGAAATACAGCGTTAAACAGTGCTGGTTTACGGATGGACCAATGGCATGGAATAGAAAGTTCTTTATTGACAGGAAAAAAATAATCTGTCACTAAACCTAATAAACTATTAACTTCATGTTAATTAGTGTATAAATGACTGTATGATGCTGTATATAATTAAGTAAGGACATATAAATGTATTTCTCTACTGTAATTGTATTTCGTATTCCAAAATAGTTTGATCGTGACCCATCAACCCTTTTTTAGAGTAGGTCTAACTGAAGCACACCTGCCCATTGTCTCCACACAGTCTGCACAGAAACAAAAGTGAGACTGACAAAATAAGTTGAGAATGTAGATTCCTATTTCTCCTTTACTCTATGTCTTTCTCTTCATTCCCCTCTCTCTAATAATCTCCCATACTGCTGTGTGAAAGAATGGAGTGATGTAGTGTGTTAAAGGAGAAGAAAACAAACTCTCCAGTGACCCTGCTGGCATCAGAGAAGGGGGGATGAGAGGAGAATGAGTATGGACCATACTCCATAGAGATGGAGGTTATGAACCCGATGTTTGTTATTGTACAAGGTTACCAGAGGTCATGCACAAGGGAGTTGACCCCCTTCAACTCTCTTTACTGAACTTTCTAGTTATGACTGTCTTCCCAGTTCTACCTCTGTACATCTTTCTAAAGACATTTGCAATCATGACAAAACCATTCAGATTACCATTTACATTTTTACTGGAGGTCTTGCTTTTATGATCTTGATTCCATTTATTATTCTTTACCATTTAAATATCCTGTGACAATTGCCCCCCTCCCCATAACAGAAATGGACTGAGGTGTCTTGAAATGTGTCTGTGCTTATTCATTAGAGGTCAGAAGTTCACTTCCTGCCCAGAGAGAAACAGGAAGCAAGCGTTTACAGCAGCTTGTCACTGACAACTTGTCAATCATAATCAGCCCTGTCTAGGGAGTTATGAAATTCTTAGCTCATGTCCCTTTGTTGTTTCTATCATTACAAAGTGTGCATGAATGTGCGTGTAGATGTTTGTGTGTGATTGTGTGTGTGTGTGTGTGTGTTTGTTTGTGTGTGGATGTGAGCAGTCATGTGCAGTCAATGGCTATTAGTCAGGAATATTGTACACTGCCCAGCTACTTCACAGGAAATGTGGGGAGTCCATACAGGAAGTGTGTTCTGGGGTTGGATGAGGGTTGGATGCAGACGGGAGATGTGGGTGCTGCTGCCTGTCCCCTTACAGTGTTGTGTGAGGGGACACAGAGACGAAAGAAGGAAGGAAAAGAAAGAAAGAAAGAAAGAGAGGAGAAAGGGATGTCAATACTAAATAGGAAGATGGGGTGGTAAGTAAAATGGAAGACTAAGGTCAGTGGGGATGAAAAAATGAAACAAGTTAAGACAGCGGGTTCCTACATCCATATTTCTTCAAACTCGTCTGTCTGTCTGTCTTTTCTATCCCAACGGTGATGTCTTTGTTATTCTTTTTCTCTCCATATCTCTCTGTCAGTCAGACAGCTCTAATTTCCTAATAGTGTTTCAGTGAAGGAAATTGCCTGCCCTGGAAAAGCCAGGCCACAATCAGCCACCAATGGGAAGTGCCCCATCCACCCCAGTAGTGTGTGTTTGTGTGTGTCAGAGAAAGACATAAATCCTTGAACTTTTCTCCTCCCTTGTTAAACTGGCTGCTGTTCTGGCTTTGTAGATATTCCACAATCGCCTGCACCTCCATTCAGTCACACACAAAAGCACAGACAGAAAGGAAACTGAATTCTTCTTCTGTGTGTTTATGTTTGTTTGTGACGGGTGGCTATACAGTATATGTATAGTATATCTGATTACAGAGATGAACTATGAACAAAGTTGCATTCAAGATTCTTAGTAGTATGAGCACCATTTTTTTGTTGCTCTTTCCTACAAATCACACACAAACACTACCCCCCCCCCCGCACGCACACACACACACACACCCACACACACACACACAAACACACGCACACAAACACATCATCCACTTCATCCTGAGCGTCCCTGATTAGCTGAGATTGGGTAAGAGACACTCAGTCAATCTGTCAGTATCTGTGTGAGGGTGTGGGGGGGTGTTGTGTATGTTCTTGACGTTTCTCTCTATCGCCAGCCAGTCTATCCCTGCAGGTGCAAGAGAGCGAGAAAAGACACAGTTGTGCTGCTTAACCACATCCTTCACCTCTGTCATTCCCCATAAAACACCCTTCCCCCCCTCTCTTTCTCTCTCTCCACACACACATACACGCATGCACACACACACACACACACATGCACACACACACATGCACACACGCAAGTGCGCCTGCACAGGGAGGAGTAGAGGCAGCGGGAATTCTTGTGCAAGGGAAGTATCTCATCTGAAAGATAATGTGGGAAGAAGGAACTGAACAAGACAGGTTAGAATAAAATAGAAGGAACATGTTCATCCTCTAAGCTATATCTGACCCCGAGTTGTTATCCAGGCTGCTTTAATGCACAAAATGTGTGTGTGTGTGTGTGTGTGTACCTGTGTGTGTGTACCAGCAGCAGGCTCCGTAGTTAATCAACACCAAAACCCTGTTGATTTGATGATTAGATTCTGTAGCCCCAACATTCTCATTCCTTTCCTCTTTAATTGTTCTCTTTTGCTCCCTTGATCATATGTACAGGTGACAGATGCTGACATGAGTCTGTCATGGATGGTTGGTAAGGAGAGAAGCACAGAGCTCAGATGTATCCCCTTCCCTCCTCTTCACAGTTACAGATTTTACTTAGTCATTATTCATTTATATACTTTCCTTATACATTTAGTCATTTAGCAGACGCTCTTATCCAGAGCGATACACATACATACACCATCACCCCTCCTCCACATACACACATGCACACACACAAACACACACAAACACACACAAACACGCACACACACACACACATACAAGACACACAAACGCACGCTGTACTGGGATTGGTCACGCACAGATGACATCGCACCACAGTCTTTGACTCGTTAGTTACTGATGTACTATGGTGATTTTATTGGATTTGATGTTACAAAACAATGTGACAACAAAATAACCCCCCTCCCTTCACCCTACTCCTTTCCTCTACCTTTCCCTCCCTGCAATGACCTACTTGCTCTGGGAATGGATAGAATAGATAGAATAGATAGAATGCTAAAAGACAAAAAGAAAGAGACACAAGCCACATGGCGCCCCCTGTGATCTCCTTCCCCTCCTCTAGCCACCAGCCCCGCCCCTACTCTTCACCACATCAGGATACACTTGTTCTGGTGAATTCCGGTTTCAAACGGAATGCTGCCTTGCTCTGGTGTGCCGCAGGGCCCGGTATTATTAGCAGACACATCCCGTCTCCTCTGTAGGTGCTGTGGTCTAGGGTGGGGAGGCCCTAACGGACTATTGCACCCCTCACCTCGCACTCATTCTGCTCTTCATCCTGACCCCTCCCCTTTGTCCCTCCCTCCTTCACCTCACCCCACACATATTCTGAAAAGCCTCAGATTCAAAACATCCAAGGAGAAAGTGAGACAAACAGCTGCATCTCCTCTAACGGCGCTCTTTCTTTCTCTCTCTGTTCCCTCTTTTCATCTTTGTCCTTCTTTTCTTTCTGACTTCTTGTTTCGGCTCAACCTGTCGTCCCCCCACTCCCTGATGAAGGAGGTGATGTTATTGTCAGAAGGTAAAGGCAGGTTTAGATGTACTTCTCTCTCATTGCCCCTTTCCACTGTCACCTACACAATGGTTCTCAACTAACCCTTAACCCCAGTTACAGAATGAGAACCCTAGTGTTAGAATGCAGTACTACAGGTTGTACAATCCCACATCCTGCTGGCTTGAAAGCTTAGATAACTAAAGGCTCTACATAATGGGCAACATTTCTGAAATGTTTCTTTGCAATGTGACCAGTAATGAAACCCATTCATACAGTGCACACACCACACATCACATTTCTGTGTTTTGAGAACATTTTCTCTTTCCCATAGAGGGGCACTGATCACATCCTCCCTCCATCACAATGTGTTCATACACAGTGCTTTTTTTTTAAATTCTGTATGCTCTCTGACTGTTTGTTTTCCTATGGAGCACAATTTCTATTGTCCGGTAGACCAGACCTTTCTCCTGCCTCTGCACGTAGCTGCTTGCCTTCGCATGTAAACGAGCAGAGACTTTTTAGGAGGTTTGTTCCCACATGAACTACTCTCAACAATTCAGAGAGATGACTTTTCCAGAACTTCCTCTTGACGCCAATCTGAGACCCATTCCGTGAGCAACACTGCCCCCTGCTGGGTGGTGGTGCTTCTTTGTACTAAGAGCATTCTCCACAGCCTGGTTAAAAAACCCTGTGTCTTTGACAAATAGCTACAGACCTGTTTGCTTGGTCTGCCATATTCAGTACCTGCAATCTATTTGGTTTATATGGAATTAATTGTTTTGTGTGATGACATGTTTCTGTTTGTCTGCTTAAATAAAAAGTAAACTTGTGTGTATACGGTGTGGATGAGCGCTACTGTATGTTAGTAGGGACAAATATTTCTGTGTGAGTATGGGCATGTAAAATTGTGCATCATTATGTTTTTGTATTAATGTGTGTTTGTGTATTTGTCTGAAGTCTGTGTTTGTGTCTCTATATGTGTGTGTAGAAGGTGTACAGCATGTATGTATGGGGGTGAGGCAAGTTGTTGTTTTGGAGTTTCTTCGGTCTGCTAGGATGGTGAAACATATTAGGTAACATGATACATTGGTAACACTTCCCCCAGGGGTGTGTGGTCATTGTCAGAGGGATGTGCTGGCTAACCGCTGCCCGGCAAAGGCTTCCGGCCCTGGGGCAGCCTGTGCTCGTCTTACCCTCCTGCACCCGCACTATCACCCCACTCCAGACATCATGCCAGGATACTGTGGTGACACAACCCTGGGCCATGGCCAATTGGACCCAAGGGCCTTGCAAGATTCCTCCCTTGTCAAAAAAGACTGATGGACAGAAAAAGGAGGAGAGAAGGAGGTGATGAGACGGACAAAAATAAACGAGACTGACAGGTGGGAAAAAAAGGAGAAAGGAAAGAGGTAAACTAAATTAATATGTGAATGAAAGGAAGGATTGGGATGTACAATACTGGCATTGACTCAATGAAATATTTAGAATCCAGCAAGTGCCTAGATGCTGACGTACATTATGTAATAGTTGTGTCCAATTGGCTGTTAGCCTCTCCAGCCACAAGGGGGCAGAAAGTTAAATCTCACTAATGATCTTCCAGAACAAATACCCTCAGTGAAACTACACGCTCACACACACACACATACATTAGAGAAAAGTATCATAATGAATGGAGAAGCTGGGTTTGCGTGTGTCAGCTTGTGTAGGCTTTATTCATTTACTGCCATGGATGTGCTGGGGGTTGAAGGTTTGAGTGGAGGTTGGGAGGAGAGAAGTAGGGATGTAGCAATGAGAGAGCGAGACAAATAGATAGAGTGGCAGTGAGATGGAGAAAGTGTGTGCGTTGAGCATGTGCATGTGAGAGGGCTAGAAAGAAAGAGACAATGATTATTAAGGCGGTATGATCAAACTGGGCTTTCAGGGGAGAAGTCAGCCTGCATGCTCCTCGCCCCCAATATAGGCTTGTTTTTGTCAAGCCAAGCACACCCTCAACCTCCCAACATGGTGAGAGAGACACTGACAGACATCAGAGAGGTGGAGAGGCCTCTTCTTCTCTGTGTTACTCATTTTGTTTAGGTATGAGTGGGCTGCTCTTCTGCAAGCCATGCTTGTGTGTGTACACTGTGTGGAGTTCTTTGTGTAACTTTATAGGTTATTCAACCATTTTTGTAGTCCTGTATTGTGTTCATGTTCTATGCGTACGTGTGTGTGAATGTGTGTGCATGTGTGCGTATTTGCTTCGCTGCGGGTAATGTGATTGTACTCTTCAGTGTGTGTGTATATAGGTGGTGTATGTGAAATACCATGGCTGGTTGGGAGTCTGCCTCCTGTCTGTCTGTCTGTCTGTCTAGATCAGAGTCCCGCCATGCCCCTGCCCTCCGTCCCCCGTCCCCCCGGCCCCCTGCCCCCCGCGCCCCCCTGCCCCCCGCGCCCCTGCCCCCCCCCCACACCTAGGTTATTATTAGCCACTCAGAGCTTGTTGGGCAGACTGGCAGTTCGTCGTGAACACTGCTAAAACTGGCCTTGCAGTTTACACACCATCTCCCTGACCACTCTCTCTAGAACACACGCACCTACAAAGTTATACACACGCACACACATCGCTCACACACGCACTCTAAACTCCCAGAAAAGCTCTGTGAACCACAGCCAGAGAGGGAGCCGCCCGTCTGACGCCAACTACAGGGGACAGCCTGGGGTCATCGTGTGTCGGGGTGTGCATGTGTCCGTGTATGTACTGTATGTATGTGTGTGTCGGGCATGTGTTTGCGTGTTAGTGTGTATAATTGACCAAAAAAATGAGCTCCTCTCTATTTAATGTGAAACCATAATTTCAGCCATAAATAATTTGATTACTTTGCTTTCCAAACACATACTTGAAGACAGAACCGCATCAAAGCTCATGGCTGGCTAACTCACTGTTGTGCATTAGAACCTGAGCATGCTAGCGACTCCAGCAGGAAAGAGCTTGGAGGTTATGAGTATCAACCAACTGTCAGTGCCCCTCCCTGCCTGGGTCACCCCCGAGAACAATAGTTACTGTGTCCCATTCATTAACATCTTCAGTTTGGACACAAACCATACTAACCATGCCAGGTTGCAACATGAACAGCTGGTTATTATATTTTGTGTGTAATGAATGCAGCAAAAGGGATTGTAACAGTAGAATCATGGGGCCATGTATTGTATTAAAAAAACATCTTAAATATTTCTCAGGACACATCATTTATGTACATCTCTTTATTTTATTTATATCAGAAAATATGCACAACATGAACAAATATTTATTTAATCATCACAAAAGAAAAAGGTGCTCAACAGTATGGTTTGAGTTTGGGTAAAATAAAGCAGGTGTTGGGATCCATGATGCTTTCCTCCGGATCACATAGTCTCCTGATCCTTGTTAGACTTTAAAACACACCAAAGACATGAATACAGACAGAGCCATGGCATGTAGAGCCTCTGTAAGGCAGCCTTCATTCTAAGCACTGTCCTCGTCAGTGAAGCCCACAGCCAACCAGAGTATCAATCTTAAAAGTGTTGTTCACTATACCAGTGACATTTTACATGATGGAGTACAGGACATCAGACAAACTCTAAACAATTCTTCAGGAGTACATCTTACATACCTCGTGGACAGATCTCCAGACAGAGACTCATACGAGTATAGGACTAAGCCATCTGAATGGAGAACCTCTTTTGATTTGTAGTATATTTTCGTCAAAGAATAGGATTTATTTATCCTACACCTTTCTACATTCCAGTCTCAATTGCTCTCTAGGCTAGCTTCTTCAGAAGTCCCGAGGCCTTGTCTTCATCTCCACACTCTTAAAGGAGTAGCGCTCCCCGCTGCGGCTGTCCGTCAGGATGTACCATGTGCCCCAGTAGATGCCGTTGGTCAGCCCGCTATAGCGCCCACGATAGTAGCGTCCGTTCAGATTGGCAGCCAGGCAGGCATCAAACCACCAACCAGCACCATAGTACTGTGCACAGTTACCAGCTGTGTAGCGGTCATGGTCACGGTCGTTGGTGCTGAATGCTCGGCCGTCGTGGTTGTAGCGTTTGCTGTAGCTAAGTGAGTTGCCAGCATCACCAGAGTACTCCCGAGCTGTCAGACGATACCTAAGAGGCAAAGAGAAGGAAAGAGCATAACATGATGTGTGGTGTTTTGTGCGTGTGGGTTCACGGTGCTGACAGTGCTTTCCCCATCACCTTTGTGTCTCTGAGGCCACTCTGAAGGTGTTGTAGGTGGCATGGCGCCGTTGCTGGTGCCAGTCCTCCAGCTGAATGCGGAGCTGGTACTGGCCAGAGGAGGTGAGGCCATGCAGAGCTGCGTTCCCCAGCCAGTGTTCCCCTTGGGGAGATCCAAAGCCCTCCTGGTACTCCTGCCATGTCCGGTTGAAGTCCAGCAAGCCGTCTCTCCGAGTCTGAAACACTGTCCATCCCCCGCCTGCTGTCTCCATGTCACATGAAGCCTGGCCAGAAAAATGGTTGATTGTACATTCATATGTGTGTGTGCCTGTGTGTGTGTGACTGTTCATGTGTGTGATGTTAACATGTGTGTGTGTGTGTGTGTTTATAAAGTACCTCCAGCGCAGGTCTTTGTTGGTCAGGCTGAATGGTGTAAATTCCATTCTCTTTGATCCCTATGCGATAGATCTCAGCACAGTCCTGAGGAAACTGCCTTGCTGAAGGGGCAACTGCAAACACACACACACACACACTTACTTGTGAATGTTGGTACACCTATTAATACACACACACATAAACACACACAAACAGGCACACACACTACTGTTGTGTCCTCTGCTCTCACCTGTTGGTGAGTGTTGTGTAATACTCCTGAGCAGAAGCAGCAGATCCTTCTCCCCCTCTCTTCCCACTGCTGCCCCCTCTGTCCACACAAACAGAGAGCTGGGGGTCAGAGTCACATCACACTGTGGATATGCAGCAATCTATCGACTATATTGGTAGATGCATAGGGACTTGTATTGTATTGCATGGGTGAGATCTTGGGCTGCGTGATGGTCATGAGATACTAGTGATCTGTCTACCCAACTCACCACACACAGTCTGACATTCCTGTGCACTCACCTCTGACCGAGACTGCGCAGGCCTGTTTGCTAGGTATGTGTGTGTGTGTTGACCATACCATGCCAGAGGACTGTGTGTGAGTGTACATGTGTGTATATGTGTGAAGGTAGAAAGAGAGAGCATGCTTTATCGTGGTTTGGGGTTAGGGTTAAGGTTAGGGTTAGTGTGTGGGGGTATTTGTGTTCCTCACCAAGTCGTTTGGCCATTGCTCTGAGGGCCTGACTGTGACAGTGGAGGTCACACTCTGTCAGCACAGAGGCCATCAAAGCCAGGATGGCCCCTAGTGTGTCCCCTCCCGGCTGGGCCCCTTGGCCCCTGGTGGCCCCTGGTTCCTGGAGGGAACGCATGCAGCTCTGCAGCTGAACCAGGCGATCTGACACATCCCCCATCTGCAGGAACACCACACAAATACCCTCAAAGGTTGCTAGTTGCATCACACACAAGCATGCATGCTCAAACAAACATACACAGACAAGTATTCAGAGGTCTCATTACACACATATAGCCTCTCACACAAGGGGCAAACAAAGAAGATAAGTTGACTCAATCGCTCTTTCACACTTACATCAGCCTTAGTCACTGCAGGCACACCTGTCACTGCATGAGCTCAGCACAGCCATATGATTTGGACAGCTTTACCTCCAGGTCTAAATTTACTCCTGCTTTGATTCTCATCACTGGACAGTGTCTGTCAGGTGGTGCCTGGTTTGTC
Source organism: Osmerus eperlanus (assembly GCF_963692335.1). Lineage (NCBI taxonomy): Eukaryota > Metazoa > Chordata > Actinopteri > Osmeriformes > Osmeridae > Osmerus > Osmerus eperlanus. Next base: position 17,558,397 of record NC_085018.1, on the reverse strand, counting down.
AGTGCCTCAACTCCCCAGAGTAGGAACCTGCTGGCTCTGTGCAGAGAGCCACTCTACTGAATGCTCAACACTGTTTCAGTCTGTTAAGTGACGTCATCTCACACACGTCTTTCCCCTCAGTGTTACCCTCCACAACATAGCTAACTCAGAGTTCCAGTATAGCTTGTTGAAGCCAAAGTATATCTACTCAGTCAGACAGACATTGTCCAGGCCTTCCGCTTCATGACGGAGCACGTAATTATCATTGTTTTGCCTCTACAATACCTTAAGGCCACAATCTCCTTCGACTACATTCTACAGTCAAAATAACAGGATGTGACCTTGGCATGACCTGGACGTGATGCCACTCACCTTGGTCTGCACCTGTCTGAGTTCCTGTCTGTGCTCCACCCTCAGAGGTGAGTCTGAAGAGGATGGGGCCGCCGCCACCACCCTGCAGCCTGACGCCCCCGAGCGCCCCTCACACATCCCGGCCCCCGTCCCTGGCCGTATGGGTGGAGCGGCCACCAGGCTGTCCCTGCAGGGGGGATGGGGGCAGGTGGAAAGAGCTTCTGGAGGAGACAGTACGGCTCCCACGCACAGAGACAGCAATGGCAGCATGCTGAGAGAGCCAAGTGGAATCATGGGAAATCTGAAAAAGGGGTTGAAGTCACACAAAATCCACTCTTGTTGAAGATCTTTCACTATCCGTGTTTTGCAGGTTTTCACCTAAAATGTGTTGCTTTTTGTCAGCTTAAGGTCCCAAATCCTGGTAACTCCTGACTTCTTGACAGTTTCTTGTTAGTGATTTGAGTCCGTTGCTTCGATTGATATCAGTATGTTCCTTTCTTTATCTATGTAGCCTATTTCTTTATTAATCTCTTCATCAGCATAAAGGATTAGTACAAAATAATGAAGTAGGTTTCTGTTTAGTCTAGTTACGTATCCGTGTTTCTTTAACTTTTTCTATCTGTGTCTGTATCTGTATCTACAAACTTCAACCTCTTAACTTCTCTGTCCCTCTGGTCACCTTCTCACACTCTACCTCCCTCTCTCTGTCTCTGGTAGTGAGGGTGCTTTGGCTCAGATTCCTAGATAACTGCGGCTCTCTTTGCTCTCTGACACGCACTAATGCACCCACCCCCGATACACACACACGCACACACAGACACGCATAATCTACTCACCTCTTTGACTCATCTTCTCTCTCACTTGCACTCTCTCAGTTGCACGCACACACACCACCACACACGCCAACACACACACATAGCTAAATAAACATTGATGATGTACAGTTTTGTAACGTTAATCCCACTCAGTCACACATATGCACACAAAAATACAGTTTATGGTCACACGAAGCAGCACCTTTACACTGCTGCAGACTGTCTCTTGACTTTCACTTTTTTCTGTCTCACACAGGCTCATGCTTGAGTCACATTTTCTACACCTCCTTCCTCTCTCCTTCTTTTTAATCTCTCTATCTCTCTCAGTCCCCACCTCTGAATCTCTCCCCATGAGTCTATGTTAAGATGTGTGTAGGACTAAGTGAGTTGTCGCTAATGCATAGTCATGTCGGTGTTTGTCTGTCAGTATTCCCATAAAGTTGAGACACTGCCTCTCCCACACCCCTCCTCTCCCTCTTTCTCACTTTTGTCAACCTCCTTTGTGTCGTGTTTGTGTTTACAAATGGAGTTCCTTAGAGGCCATAAAAACTAGACTTGAATGGGGGTGAGAAAGCAGGAATTCCTCTACAAACAGTAAGGTCATCAGATGCGACAAAATGACACACTTCAACTTCTGCAGAACACACATACACACACCAACATAAACACACATCATCCAAGTCAGGGGGCACACCAGGCTACCATTCCAACCTCTTCTTTCATATAGGCTTCAGAGTATAGAATGACGTCAGCAATCATGCAATAAGAGACTTTCAGAAATGTTTAAGGGTCAGGGCGAATTGGAGATATGTGATATAAGGACACTCTCACATGGTCCTGGGATTTGGGGCAGGTGTTTAATATATAACCTAAACCAGAATGACTGTTGTAGCTTAGTAATTTTATATGAGAGTTATACATAGTAATTGACCATTAACCTTGATTTGGATTCTGATACAAAAAGATATTGGTGATCAGAGTTCATTTAGCTCAGCCAACACAATATTGCTGATTTCAAATGATTTTGAGGTGAGCTGAGAGTGTCCTCTAGTGGTGTTTTGATATTATGATTTACATGATTTACTGATGTATGTGATATTACCAGAGATGACACACGTCCTTCACTCAAGTAGAAGTACAGATACTCATGTTTAAAAAAAAGACTGGTAAAAGTTGAAGTGCTGACAACACTTTTTCTCTCAAGTTACAGTAAAGAAGTATGGGCTCTGACATATACTTGAGTAAAAAGTATCCATTGCTACTACCTACCATTAAATACATGTTAATAATTAACACGCTTGGTTATGCATGCTCATGTTCACAACAGTGTCAAGCTAGTTGGATTGTGTGCTTTTGAATGCATGGTCCTTACTCTGTATTTACCACTTTTCGTTTTTGGTCACAGTCAAGTGCACATTCTCTGGGACAGTAAGACCATGGGCGGGGCTCACGCATGTTCTGCGTGACCACGTTGAGCGCGTCAACGTGAGTGTTGTTGTGGAGGAAGTGAAAGAGGGTAAAGAAAAAGAAAAAATTCGTGCGCGAAGGGTATGTTGCCAGACTGAACTCAGTTCAAGACATTTTATATCATATGTGGCGAATATTGTTAGTTGATATCACGAGCTTGCACTAAAGACGAGAGAAAAGTACAACCTGTTACGCTGCGTTACAAAATAACTGACTAGCTAGTTATCTTAAAACTGTTGGTGGTAGGCTAGAAAGGTCTTGCAGGCTACGCTACAGTAGATACCTACGCGAGATAGCTAGACTAGCTAGCTGCGCTGTCAACTGTGGGGCACTGCGTCGCAGACAACCTGTCCCAGCTGAACAATAGAAAGCTAGACAGTTAGCTGGCTAGCTCTAATATTGTAAGAAAATAATTATCGGGCTTGTCTGGAGTTGAAGGTAAGTGCCGATGACAACTTTGAGCGTATAGTTTGTTTTAGTTATTTAGCTAAACAGAGCCCCCCCCCAGCGGCGGTGACTGGGCGAAATGTTCAACCGAGATTTGTAATAGCTTGTGGTTGTACTGTCTGTGTAGCTGTCTGGTGTGGCTTCTGACTGTGGTGACGACGGTTTGAGAAATAATCGGAGGGTGCTAGAGCTAATTAAGGTCAATACTTAAATGAATACTGAAATGAAATCAGTGCAAGTTCCTCGACTGGCATTATTTGTATTTGTGGGTTATCCTAGGAACTTACAGCATAAAGGCAAAAATAAGCTTAGCTAACTATCGTATGGATGAACTCGTGACCCAGTCTTTGGTTAACTATAAATCTAAGGGACTTTCAAGAGTGACTCGATACAGACTTGAAATGCTTTGTCACATGTTACTATGACTGACCAGCTACATCACAAATTGTCCTCGGTTAACACACGAACGACATGTTTAAAGTATTTCTAAGTAAATTACTTACTGCTACCAACCTCAACCGTTCACAGTTCGGACAGGATCCGATTTTCCCAATACAGTATCATGGGTTAGAGATTTGAGGGGGTACATCAGAGAACATTATGGTTACATACAGCATTCTGAATCATGGCTTTTACCTGGACATGCACCACCAATTCAGAGTAAACCTTTCTAGCTAAAATAACGTTACGTTAAACAGTCTACTGGGCACTTTGTTTTGACCATGTTCGTTGGCTGTGTCTACCTGTACTTCATATTGTTGCAGTGTCACAACTCATGCTAAAAGTGTCTCATAGTTTGCAGGGTCACCAGTGGATCTGTCAACATGGTCACTGGAGGGAGTGTGTTATTGTGTGACACAAGATGTATTGAGCAATGAACTCTATGCTCTACCGGACTGTGCACAAGGAGGCTATATTTAGAGGTTTGTTTTTGTCATTCCGGGTGCCCATCTGTACCTAGTAGGCATGCAAATGAGTAGTTGGAGTTCCAGAACCCCCTCTCTCTATGTATGTTGGCTACTGAAAGCAGAGTTGTATAGGCAACCAGTCCAGAGTTCAGCTGCAGCCTCTCTTAAACAGTGTAGGAGTGCAGAGTAACATACCATAACCAACAAGCACTGGTCTACTATGCATAACCTAAGCTCTTTATTGAAGTTGTAGAACATACATTACACTTACCCCTGGAAAGGTAGTTACAATATATTTTAGTTTCACGTCTATGAGACGGCTTGCTCCTGACCTATAGCCTGTTTGATGTTGGGGGGAGAGGTAGTTGTGAGGACAGAGGACTGGCTTCTCCTGCAGTCATGTGACAGTGGACTGAACATGCTGAGAACCTCATGCTCTTCTGCTGAAGACTCCACTCACTATGCCACTGGATGGAGGAGGACAGAGGCTAGTGTGTTGACATCTGGTGTAGGGCTACATATGGGAAGATTTCAGAGTGGGCAGTGGGGTAAATTAGAGGGTTTAGGGTGATATAGACTACATTAGACATTATCGATTGCAGTGTTGGTGTGTGAATAGGATGGAGGCCACGACCCGTGTTTTCAGAAGTCATACAGTAGTAGTGCTGGTTCAACCTCTTTTTACTGAGCACTCTTACTATGAGAAGCTTGAGTAGTAGTAGAGCTGTGAGGCGGAGACTACTTGTGCTGTAGGGAATTCTCTTGAATGCCATTCTTCACTGCAGACTACCGTCTTTGTTGAACTAGTCTGATAGCTGGTAAGAATGAATTTAAACAAAGCTTGTTATTCTGCTACATTGTTTCTCTTTAAGTGGAAGAGGAGATTGTGGAATTTCACTTTTGAGATCACAATGATATTCTGTTGTCTTATGTTTTCCATCAGGGCTATACAAATACAAATATATAAAACTCCAATATGTTCTACATCAAGTTGAGTTTGCTGACCCTGTGGAAGCATAGTGCCTTTGGGAATGTCTACTAGAGGGGATTAGGAAAGAGTTTTATGTTTGGATCTGCCCCATTAAGAGGAAGCATAATACAGCCATCTCTCCGATTCACTTCCTGTGTGTGTGTCTGCGCATGTACGCCAGCGAGAGAGTAAGAGGGGGAGAATGATATGTTGCTCGTGACTTCGACCAGCAGCTTAAAAAGCACATGACTGAAATGAATGGAGCTCAAATCTTATTGGTCAAGTGGCAAAGGAGTCTTCACAAAGCTAACTAATTCACATAGGACCTACATCCTATAGCATTGTCTATGCTGAGAGACACACATTGTGGTAGCAAAGACATAGTTTTAAAAATTGTGGATCAATTTAACACTAATAGAAGATAAGCTCCTGTATTTCTTTGCTGGAAGTAAGTCATTATCTAGGCGGGTAACCAGTGTAGGATGAGATGCTGCAAATAGTATGTATTTGACAGCCCATTAAGCCAACGGCGTACCCATAATTTCTATTCTAACTTGTTGTCATGGATCTCTCCCCAGGATTGACAACATGACGTCCAGGAAGAAAGTGCTTCTGAAAGTCATCATTCTGGGGGATTCTGGGTGAGTACTCAACAAGCGTCTAGTTGGTTAGTTTTAACAGTAGATTAAATGTCTGTGAATAAAATGGTATCTGTTTTCAATATTTAAAAGATGGCTTTTATCCCTGTTACATTATGTCTTCTCTTGGTCACATATATTCAATTATTTTCTTACACTGATAGACATTTCAGATATTAAAATGTACATTCTCTGCAGGGCACAGGTTTTGATTTGAAAGGTTATTCTACCTCCCAGCATTGGGACCCCATAGATTGCATTTAATTAAACATTTATTTCCTTCCCATCTCGCTCTGTATTTCTCCTTCTCTTCTGCTTTCTCTCTACGTGAAAGTGTGGGCAAGACCTCCCTGATGAACCAGTATGTGAACAAGAAGTTCAGCAACCAATACAAAGCCACGATAGGAGCAGATTTCTTGACCAAGGAGGTGATGGTGGACGACCGACTCGTCACAATGCAGGTACACTAGCTCACTGAAAATTCTGGTTCATCCCTCATAAAATCCAGGAATACATAAAATGAGAGTCTGAGTTAAGGATACAGCATTTTATACTGTGTGGAAGTTGAATGACTGAGGGCTGATTTCACAGACACAGATTAAGCCTAGTCTAAGCCAAAACCGCCCATGAGTGGGGGTCAGATGGCTGAGCGGTTAGGGAATCTGGCTTTTACTCAGAAGGTTGCCGGTTCGAATCCTGTCCATGCAAATGCTTGTGAAGAATAGAAATACTTAATTTATAATCAAGTATTTAGTTAGAATGGTGGCACCACCGTAATATTGGGTTCAGGACATCAGGAAACCTAAGTTAATGTGTAATTATCAGTCTAATCTTAAGGAATGGATTTGTTGTAAGTGTAGAGCCAATTCTAACATTTAGTGAACACGCACACATCAAAATATCTTTTACAACAAATGTATTAAAGTAAGGTAAACATGGATAGTATAACCAAGTTAGATTATGAATTTGATATGAGAGATTGGTTTCAATGAACAGAATGAAATGGTCTAACTTCCAGAAAGACAGAAATTGTACAGTCAATGATTATATGCCAACCGAACCGCCAATGCCATGTTCGTGGAGGAAAGAGCGTTAGACATAGTTACGTTTGATCAGGATTGATCAATGAGGTTTAGGGCAGTTCGCGCCCAAGGCCCATTTGCAAGCTAGCAGGATGACCTCACATGCAGTGGGGAAGTCCCCAAAAAATAGGCAGCTGTCAGTGCCTGTCAAGTGATTTGCATGCAAAGACACAGCTAGTGATAACTGACTTACAATTACTGATATTGTGGGGCGGCTGTGGCTCGGGGTAGAGAGGGTTGTCTGTTAATCGCAAGGTTGGCGGTTCGATCCCCGACTCCTCCTAGGTCATGTGCCGAAGTATCCTTGAGCAAGACTCTGAACCCCAAGTTGCTCCCGATTGGCAGGCCGGCGCCTTGCATGGTAGCTCGCTGCCGTCGGTATGTGTGAGTGAGAGTATGAATGGGTGAATGAGAGGCAAACATTGTAAAGCGCTTTGAGTGCCGCTAAGGTAGAAAAGCGCTATATAAATGCAGTCCATATTGTTTGCCTTCAGTCCTCTAGCTTCAAAATTGATTAAAGGAAAACCATAGTGAACTAACATCCAACTGTGTGATCTAATCAGGAAGTTTAAAAATGATTCCTAGCCAAGAAACGAAGCATGTTACCAAACAAAGAATAGTTCATATCTTCCCTGTTAACGTTTGGCTTCTTACTTCCCGTCAACCCCTCCATCTCTTTAATTCCCCATTTTCCTTTTCTTTACCCCTTCCCCCCACACACACTTTCTCCCTCCTTCATTCCTATGTCCCCCTATCCTTCCAAACCACTCTCTCCATTTCCCTCCTTCCTGGTCAGATCTGGGACACAGCTGGGCAGGAGAGGTTCCAGTCATTGGGGGTAGCGTTCTACCGTGGGGCTGACTGCTGTGTGCTGGTGTTTGATGTGACGGCTCCCAACACCTTCAAGACCTTAGACAGCTGGAGAGATGAGTTCCTGATCCAGGCTAGCCCCAGAGACCCGGAGAACTTCCCTTTTGTGGTTCTAGGCAACAAGATTGACCTGGAGAACAGACAGGTGAGCTAAAGTTTGAAAAAGTGACATATGAGGGCTGATTACGTAACATAATGTTGAATGTGGCCATAATCATAATATTTCCTCTCATCCACACATAGGTGACAACCAAGAGGGCCCAGGCCTGGTGTCAAAGTAAGAACAACATCCCTTACTTCGAGACCAGCGCTAAGGAAGCCATCAATGTAGAGCAAGCCTTCCAGACCATTGCACGCAATGCCCTCAAACAGGTGAGACACCGGCATCAGCACCATCTAGTTTTCAAACTAGACTTTGGAACTCTGCAGCGATATTGGTTGATGATTTATTGTTTAGGATGAATCACACTTATTGTTATGTCCTCTTCTTCTCTCTCTCCCTTTTCCTCTTAGGAGACAGAGGTGGAGTTGTATAATGAATTCCCTGAACCCATTAAACTGGATAGGAATGACAGAGCCAAGCCTTCACAAGAGAGCTGCAGCTGCTGAAGTGGCGTTAGGACTATCTTCTCTCTGGCCTACTGGAACATCCCCATGACCCCACTCTCAGCACCTTTGTGGTCCCTACTCCTCCCTCAGAGTGAACTGCTCCTCTGGTCCGTCACAGATCATGTCACATTCCCGGCCCACCACAATCCCATTAGCTGCCCAGTAATAGTGCACATGGGTGCACAGACTCGGTACCTACGGTACACACTCACTCCACACACAATGAATCTGGCACAAAAAAATTATGTTAAGCGAAGAATGACAGCTCACTCACTCACCTGTATTTCTAACTGCCCCCAGACTCCCTTCTGTTAATGCTATTAAGAAAGATGTAGCCATGTTTTAACAGAGCGAGTGGAAGATGCAGTGGCATAATGTGAGAGGAGGTGGCTTGGGACAGAATTCCTGTGATTTCTGGTCCTCTTCATTTTCTATTCTTGAAAAATATATTCATTATTTTCTCATATCTCAGTGAACTCCTTTATCTGTCTAACTATGGAGGAATAATGAACTGTATTTTTTTTATTATTATTATTGGCTGTTGATGTAAAAGTCTTAAGCCAGTCTGGAGCGTATTTGTTAGCACTTTTTCCTCGTCGAGTTGATTTTTTTCATTGCCTTAAATGTTATACACGTAGTGGTCGGCATAATGACTACCATCCTTGTCAACAACCCATAAAGATCCTGTTAATCAAAAAACAAAACAAACACCTTTATGCCTGGTGGTGTCCACACCCTTTGTACAGTAGGTAGCACCGTGATTTGTTCTAAATTCACATTAAAGGGCCAATATTCATAAATGAGGCAACAACAATAGAAAAGCTTAAGACGTAGACAATGTTATTATCCTAATTGTACTACTGATACTATTGTATGTAATTTGTCTGCCATTTTGTTTCAACACTAGAATTACAGATCTGTTGCCATACACCTCTTCTCTAATAACTGTCTCTGTTGCTACTGTTTCTTTTACTCTGCTGGTAGCTCAGGTTGGCAAGTTTGTTAATAAGTGCATAATATTAATTTTTAACAGATTGTGTACTACTATGTGTGTAGATGTAATAGATAAAATGCTGAGAGATGAAATGGGATTGGATGCTCTTTATCTGTGAGTTATAAAGAAATAGTCCAAGAATTTACCCTGGTATTGCTCTTTTCTTCCTAATAAAGCAACTGCTATGCCAATGATGTTGAAAAGTATTGGGATATCAAAAGAAGTTATAATAAAGTGTCTCTTGAATATAAACATTGATTGTCTGCATTGTGTCCATATATTTTAGCAATTAGTATAAAACTGCCAAAGTGGCAATGAAGAACAAATATTTTTGGGTGTTGCTTTAGTTTCAGTTGGTGTCCATTGAGATCAAGCAATTAATGGGACTTATCATTACTGACTTGGAAGTATATAAGATAGGACACACGGGTACAATCTCACTTTAGCTTACAATAAAATGTAACTGTAGTCTGTTATGATTCTTTCTTATTGCAGTTTAAATTTGTAATTCAGTTCGAGGCTCGCGTGAAGAGATGGGTGCAAATCTCGAATTGTCAATAGATTGCCACGCGAGGGCGTGTACTGTGCTAGTTTAAACAAATTAAATCAAAAATATTCCAAAACTGAAGTGGCTAAACAAGAAACCCATTATCAATTACGACTTACCCCACTCTGAAGTACTGGTCTAAAGTTTATAGAAAGTAAAACTGTGTACCATTTTCAAACCATAACCTCGTAAAGTAGGTCCCCCCACCCAGTTTGCCACTACTACTGTGCGGTGCCGTCCGCACTTTCCCTTTTTTCTTGGAAATGTCGACCAACACCGGTACAAACATACAACCGCCAAATAGGTAATCGTTTGGTCTTCCTATAAAAAGTTGTTTGTCTCGTAATAATCGTCCCGGATATTACAAAATCTCAATGAAACTCATATCAAAAAACACAACTTCGCACACACCATGACATTCCATGTTGTTGTTTTCAATCACGTCCGCTTGGTACCTATATAGGCTAGCCAGGCTTGTTTCAGAGATCATATCCACCCGAGCAATTTGACGTAGGGTCTGTGATAACAATTCGTTCGTATATCTATTATTGAATTTAACATAATGGCAAGTGATACTGAAGTAGTTCCTGCCGCAGAAGCTCCAGTGGCTGCAAAGTCAAAGAAAAGGACACCCACTAAACCTAAACCAAAAGCAAAACCAGCGACTGTTGCCACCAGCTCAGCCAAGAAGAAGAAACGCAAGGGAAAGGGCCCAGGGAAGTACAGCGTACTGGTGGTTGACGCGATTAAACAACTGGGCGAGAGAAATGGTTCGTCGTTGGCCAAGATTTACAACAAAGCCAGGGAGGCGATCTGGTTCGATCAGCAGCATGGACGAACCTATCTGCGATATTCTATTCGCGCGCTAGTTCTGAACGATACCCTGATCCAGGTAAAGGGTACGGGTGCGAACGGTTCTTTCAAACTAAACAAAAAGAAGTTTGAGACAAAGGCACCGAAAAAAGCACCAACGCCTGTTAAGGCTGTAAAAACAAAAGCACCAGCTAAGAAGGCAAAGGCAGCCATCAAAACTAAGGCGAAACCGAAGGCTAGCCCGAAAAAGAAGTCGACACCCAAGAAGAAGCCGGCCGCCAAACCAAAAAAGCTGGCGGCCAAAAAGGCAACTCCGGTTAAGAGTAAGAAGCCAAAGCCGAAGAAGGCGAGCAAACCTGCCGCCAAGTCTCCAAGAAAGAAGTAGCATACCCAACCCAACACCGGAAAAAAAAGACTTGATTTATTTTTGTACATGTTGTGGTTTAAACGATGATTGGACTTTTTTATTCGCATCGAAGTGTGGCCCAAATGTTAGGTTTGGCCAAAAATTTCATTTATATTATTTTTGTACATCTTCAGCAAATGATGGTATGATGTGTAAACAATTGTGAAACATTTACGATGGGGCATCGATGAGTCAAACCGCCCAGTCCAGATTTGAATTGTGGGCAACGCCCCCAGTTGTCGGAAATACACTAGTTAGTTGACGAGGCTTGCTGAATTACTGTAACTAAAGTAAAAAATAAAAGACGGCATTATCTGGAACTTATGTTTCGTTTAAATGTTTGTATGTGTAATGTAGGCATGTAGCCTTTGTTGCCTCAAGCAGTTAAATTCTCTGTAAATAAATTGCAATCTAAAATGATGGTTTTAATGACTTTGAATGATTATTTTCAACATACGGTAGGAATAACCATTGAAACAAAACGTCTAGATGTCTTACTTTGATAACATACGACTCAATATTACATTTACTGGTAGGCTACAGCTCTTCATTGCACCCATACGATTCTCAGACAAAACCCTGAAATGAAAACTATTAGACATTTAAACAGTCCTGCCACCACCGGATTAAAACATTGCAAAATATGTCCCAATGGAATGAAAATACCCAGATGAAAATGGTTTTAGTTAAATTTGTTGGTGCAATTCATCTTATAAGTGACGTCTTTATGAAAAATAAATTCAATGAAATGGTAGGATTTCCACACACTTACAAACACCCACCCCCTCACTAGAACTGAAATGGAGAGGTCCTTTTACCTTATTAGGAAGAAAACATTTGCAACTCACGATTCATTCATTACGATATATCTGATAATGGTTCGCTGAAAACAGTTAAAATGCACATACAAACATAAGAGTATGTATTGTATGTATTCTTAAAACGCAAAAGAATCGTAGAAAAGGTACAGCACATTATTTACTTGAATGCTTTGTCCGAAAGAAATGTCATATGGTTGAGCCAACTATTTAAAAATGTGAACAATGTATTACATGTGTAAAATACGTATACAATTACTACAATAGGATAATGCAAGAAAACACATATATAAGTATGTAGCAATGGATCAATCACATTTCCACCCTCAACTATGTTCCCCTATGAGGAATTTAAATGGTATATTCCACTGCGAGCACAGGCTTGCGGAAGAGACCTGGCGAGAGCACTTCCGTCTTCTGGTCCTGCACATACAGAGCAATGGTAAGATAATCCAAGGTTTATGTCGTGCAAGTAAGGATAATATACCACATCACACGATGAGAAATGTATTTGAGTTACACTTAAACCGTATATGTACCCGATGTTAAGAAAGTTGAGGTAGCAAGCTAATGTTGGCTTTCTAGAATAGCAGCGGGGTAGCCTAGTTGCTGGCATTTTTTTGCAGTCAGTGGCTAGCTAGCTATTTAGCAAGCGACGTAAATCATAACGTCAGCTTGCCATCTAAAATCACGGCTGATATATTGAATATTGTATAATGGAAGGTAACGTATAACACAAGTGTACCGTGGGCTGACTGGGTAGCTAGCTGTGTACTTTCCTAATAAACGTATAATTTCTAAATCAGTTGAATTAGCTAGCTAGCTGTCATGTCTGTCATGAAGGGATGGAGAGTTGCACAGCTGGTTTTGACCTCACTTTACAAGCTACTGCCAAATATAATTGTATTCTAATGACGTTTGACAAACTCACGATAGATAAAATACAATTACAGCTTAGCCTCTGGTAGATTAGTGTGTGAGCTTACTTGCACTGCCACATTGTGTTATGTGCTTTTATGCATTTATTTAATTTATGTTGTTTGAGCGCTTTTGATAAAATATTTTTCCTGTGATATTGTCTTGGAATTTAGTATGTTCAGTCTGCAGCTTTTGGATGAGACACTGAGGAAATTCCTCAGTGCTAAGAATCCTACCTGCATGTTTAGACCTGTTTGACTGTAGAGGGCTTATTGGCTAGAGAAGGATAGTGTGGAGGAGTTTGACAGTATAAGGGAGGTAGCTTACTGTGGCAGGCCATTTATAATATTCCTTTTTAACCTTAAACCTACATAATCTGTTTTCTTTTAAAATGCTCTCTCTTCTCTCAGACGGCGACTCTGCGCCCATACCTCAACGCTGTGCGTGCCACACTGCAGGCTGCCCTCTGTCTGGAGAACTTCTCCTCTCAGGTGGTGGAGCGCCACAACAAGCCAGAGGTGGAGGTTCGGTAAGTGTCTCTTTCTCCCCTAATAGTGGGTGGGACTATACCTTTCTCAAGGGGCTGTACTCAGCAGATACTCTGTGTGAGGGTTTCGAGAGTTTGTGATTGTGTACACATGTATAATGAATGTTGTTTTTGCTGTCCACTCACAGGAGCAGTAAAGAGTTGCTTCTTCAGCCTGTCATTATTAGTCGTAATGAGAAGGAGAAGGTTCTGATCGAGGGCTCTATCAACTCAGTCCGAGTCAGCATTGCTGTTAAGCAGGTCGGGAAGCTCTCACTACCTCTTTCTTCCTCACCAGTGTAGACTGTAAAACACTCAAATGATCTCTTGGCTATACATAGCCGGATGCATTGTTAAAACTTATGATTGGTTATTTACAGAGATTAAAAGTTTACCATGGCCCTGTCATGTAATTATTTTATGATCAAAATGCTGGTCTTGTGATTTGTGTCCATCCAGGCGGATGAGATTGAGAAGATCCTCTGTCATAAATTCATGCGCTTCATGATGATGAGGGCAGAGAACTTCTTCATCCTGAGGAGGAAACCAGTGGAGGTGAGATACACAATTATGAATGATCTTATTTGCATACTTTACCCATTTGCATACTTCTCCCATTTGAATCAGTTCTCTCCTCTTGTCTTGTTGTTCCACAGGGCTACGACATCAGTTTCCTCATAACCAACTTCCACACTGAACAGATGTACAAGCACAAGCTGGTGGACTTTGTCATTCATTTCATGGAAGAGATTGACAAGGAGATTAGTGAGATGAAGCTGTCTGTCAATGCCAGGGCCCGTATTGTCGCAGAGGAGTTCCTAAAAAATGTGAGTGTTTTTTGGTTTCTCAAAAATATTTTCTTTCATGTTGTTCAAGTCTTTGTAGATTTGACCTTGTGTCCTTGTTTTGCAGTTCTAAAAACAAAACCCCCAAAACATTCCTCACCATGATCACAAAAGTCACCATGGTTTCTTGGATGGAGCCCATCACAGGACAGAAATGGAAGAGGCGGGACAATAGTCTGTCAAGCCAACCACGATGATGACATCTATGAAGTGCATCTGACCAATGTGGATGTTGTCCTTCATCATCAATGTTTCCCTGTGCTCAGATTTATTGATGTTTGTACATAATGAATATTCACAGCCTCATTTAATTTCTGCCTTTAGAACAAAACATTAAATCAGGGTGGGTCCTTAAAATGAAACCCTCAGTCAATTTTGATGAGCACAGGGAAACAATATTTTCTTTCTGATAATTTAAATGTTTTTTTTTTATATGAATATTATATGCACACGTATATATCATTTTTTTTGCAAAGTTTTTGTTACAACAGACCTTAAACAAATTGGTGCACATGTTTATTGTCTTAATACACAGAGTAGACCCTATCATTGATGGAAATAAATATGATTAGTGCTGAAATTGAGAAATAAATCCCTCTATCGATTGTTTGTATGTTTATTCTGTTCTCTGGTTCATCTCTTTTGCAAAAACTAATGCAAATATTCAATTTAAGTAACCATAAACAGCATGTTAAAGTATGTTAATTCTTTTTTCTTGGTTTAAACAGAATCCAAAAGCAAATCAGTTACAATACAGCAATGGTTCTAGTATGCTGTCATAAACACGATTAAAATATTAACTGGAGAGAAACATTTGTGTTTTGGTTCACTTAAACAAAATGGTACACAAGACCGAAAAAGACACAAGACAGACCCCTGTGGTGTAGTGGGTTGAGAACAAGGGCCTACACCACAACAACCTGGGTTCAAAACCAGCACAGAGCAGTGCCAAACTCATCCGTGGGCCCAGATTCCTGTAACCACAGCGCACTCCCTGACTGTCTAGATCCCCTGTCCCACCAGGAAAGGTTCAACCAAGAGTCTAAATCTTTTATCAGTTTTATTTATATGTCGAGTTTTATTTACAAGTCCAAGAGCAAAAATGTAGCTGTAAGAAGATCCTTCAGACAGATTAGAACACAAGACCCCACCCACAGTAGATCACATCCTTAACCACTGAGCTATCAGGGATCATAACAATCTCCACTCAACATAAAATTTGACATTGAACTATGTAGTTGTAACAACCTGCAGAGTTGGGGTGTCAGAAAACCAGAAGAAAGCAGGGCTCCCCTTTTAACTCACTGGGTTAGTGGGCATGCTCTTTCAGACATGCTGGTGCAGTACCGCAACAACCTGGGTTCAAATCCAAATTTTAAATTTATTTCAACTTAAAAGTTACATTGTGGTCATGTGAGATGTGGAACTTCACCTTCAATTTCATAAATATCGTCTCTCTCCTCTGCCAAACGCTTGTTAATCTCAGGAAGATTCTCTTTAGTTTAGTTCACTCTAGAGCTCCGCTTTGTAGGCTACGACTCAATACTTTTTTGCTACTTTGTAATAACTTTCTGCGGCTAGCGTTTCTGGAAATGAACGAGGGTACAACCTTTTTTTGACCTGACTAATTAATTAATCAGATTAATTTAACGATTTTAAGACGTTTTAAGGCCTTAAATTTAAAGTTCAGAATTTTAGACACCGCAGGAACCCTGACCAGAGGTGAGCTGGGACTGTCTGCAGAGCATCTTCTTTGCTGCACTGCACATTAACATTCTGAAACACCACAAAATCTGATTACTGTTTAAGACAATATTGATTATTTCTTTGAAACTTTTAAAATGTAACAGGACATATGGGCCTAGGTTTACAGCACTACCAGTCAACAATTACATGGATATTTCATCATTCACCTGAGGCCAGAGTCAACTTGGAATATTTATTTTTTTAATTTGGATGTAAATTCTAACATTTATGCATTAAGATGAAACAAAGTATCTTTAAAAAAATACACATATAACAGGCAGGTTACTGATTCAGCATGATTTTAAATGGAGAATTATGAATAAAGAGATAGGCAATCCTTTTCTTGATTGCATTGATTTTGATGACTAGATGCCATGTCAATGACAACTGCACAATTCAGAACAGCTTCTTAGACATAACATGAGATTTCATCACAATACATTGAACAACAAGGTTGAGCACATGTTAGAAGGTAGATCACCTCAGTTATGTAAAATACATGACAATCAGCCCAGGTTACATTGATTAAGATAATATTGGAATTAATATGATTGTGCAAAAACGCATTTATGAAAATAATACTTTGTTTATTGTTTATTAAGTCATAAGATTAAAAAAATCAGTACATCAGGAGATGCTCCTTGGGATGGCCATACCTACACAAACAGACACACACACACACACACACACACACACACACAGGGGGGTGTGTGTGTGTGTGTGTGTGTGTGTGTCTGTTTGTGTAGGTATGGCCATCCCAAGGAGCATCCCCCCCCCCCCCCCCCCCCCAACAGTGGGGTCATTCACCAAAGAACTGGATTCCAGTTGTCTATTTTTTCATTGCCGAGGAAAGAAGGAGCAGGTGTAAAGTGTTAAACAATTACAATTTAAAGAAAAACTGTCCAATGAAAGGACAGGACGCACTTCTATCCTGTTGAAGAAGAAAAAAAAAAAAGACTGATAGCTGATAGTGGTTCTAGTGAAAGTGGCAATGGTGAGGGATATCACAGGTATCTTGGGCGTCTTCAGGGATCACTGGTGGTCGGGGACTGTGAACAGGGCTTCCTCCGCCAGCCGTGATATATTTACATTCTGTCCAATGAGAAGAGAGGGGAGGGGTCAGCACTGGTCTCTAGGGCTGTATCCAGGACGATGCAGTATCACAGACTAGGTTTGCAAGAGTATATTTTAACATACAAATTAAGTTATCACTAAGTGAATTGGTCATGGAGTGTTCTAACCACTTCATATTGAGCCTGCACCGCTCCATACATTGCAGCCCCTTGAATTTGTCTGAGGACACTGGTGAGGTCAACTGACTAACTTGTAAGGCTCCTGAAGCTAACTCAGTTACAGTAGAATAGACACCTTCTGGATGGCCACCACCTCCACCCCACCAAGTCCTACTGTTGGTGCATGTGTCTGGCGTACCCACCTCTGGCCTGTCCCTGTGAGTGTTTACTGCTTCCACATTCAAGGCTACAGATTCCACTTTACAGCCTAGGATGAAAACATTGGAAGAGAGGAAAAGGAAAGCATTAGAGACTTGTAAGTAAAATTATACACAATGTGTGACAGGCTCTCCTTTATATTTGTTACCAAGGATACTAGGGTAAAGCACTACACCGAACAAAAACAGATAGTAAGCCTCCTCCCCAAAAGCTATACCATTAAATACAAATACAATGAATACTTTGACCGTTGAGCTTCAAGACTAGTCAAAGCACTCACCATAAGCCACAGGGGTCAGCTTCAATGCAGTGTGCAAAGGACACTTCAGATAAGGCAGCTCCTCTGAGTGGCAAGGAGACAAAAGCAACATGATTACAGATCTAAGAAACTGGAAAGGTAAGGTTTGCAATGTAGGGAGTGATGACTCAGGTGTATACCCCAGACAACCCCCCTGCATCAGAAGGGTTGTATAGTTAGATGGATTTAGAGTTAGTAGGACATGACAGGTGTTTGTGTTTCTCACTGCCAGTACCTGCAGTCTTATCCAAAAAGTAGGCCAGCAGGCAGCGCATGACGGCCTGGTGACAGATGACCAGCACGTTCTCCTGCCTCTCCAGCTCCATGATGACTGGCTCTAACCGCTGCACCAGGTCCTCATAGGACTGAGGGGGAGAACCAGAGGCTGGTCACACATGCACAAAATAGTGCACTGACTTTTGTGAACAGTTTGTCACAAAAAAACTAAGGTTTAAATTTGCTGCCTGTAATATTTACAGATTAAAAAATAATAATTTGACTACAGCTAAAATGCATTTTCCTTTAATAAGACATAAAAACAGAAATATTTATAATCACACACATGAATACCGACATGCTCACAAACACGTCTCACCTCTCCTTTAGGGTAGCGGTAGCGGTATTTGTCTTGGTCTCTCAGGGCAAACTCTAGAGGGAAATGCTCCTGGATCTCTTCATACATCATCTCCTCACACACACCCTGCAGGGCAGACAAAGACTAGTCAACATTCTTATTTATCTCACATGACAACCTTTCCTTCTCTCACCAACACACACATCAACAACACACATACTGCGTCTATCTCGTTGAGGGCCTTCCACTGTTCATAAGGCACGCCGAGTGCCTCAGCAGTCTGGATCGTCCTCTTCATCTGACTCGTCCAAACCTTTAGGTCCTTTATGTTCTGGTCCTGGATAAACCTCCCAAGACATTTGGCAAACTGGGAGAAT
Organism: Osmerus eperlanus; assembly: GCF_963692335.1. NCBI lineage: Eukaryota > Metazoa > Chordata > Actinopteri > Osmeriformes > Osmeridae > Osmerus > Osmerus eperlanus. Next base: position 17,539,948 of record NC_085018.1, on the reverse strand, counting down.
AAGAGTGAGATGATGAAGACCCAGAAAGAGAAAACAGCTTTCACTCAAGAGCAGTCTCAAACACAACAAACGCAGACACACCTCCTTGCCCCTGTCGGACAAGCCTGAGTCTCCACCGATGCGTCCCTTGACATTAAGGTCGCTCTCGCCGTGGCGACACAGGTATATGGAGCGTGGGGTGATGTGGATGTTCATCAGGTAGTAGACAATGCGGCTCTGGATGTGGTCCTGGACCCGGTTGACCAGGTAGCGCCGGCCCACGTCCATGACCTTAATGTAGGACAGATCCCTGTAGGTGGGGAAGCAGGAGCGTTGACTTCCCACAGCATGAGACAGAGCAGCACCTGCACCTGACTAGTCCTTGTTCATGTATGTACAAACTTACTAATGCTGTCGCAAGTTAACTGTAAATATAAGAGTACTATTGTATGCTTTTAGCGTTTTTGTATTATGTTTGTAAGACCTACAGGGGCGGTTCAAATGGCTGAACTGCTGAACTCTCACTTGTCTAGCACCTCATCCAGAGGCTGATAGGAGTTCTCATAACACTTGATCCTCTTCATGAAGTCCTCTACAGCCTCCTCTGTGTTACAGTCAATGTAATCTGGACTACCCAGCTTCACTTGCTGCATGGACAGGAAGGACACAAACACAAACAGGAAATGAAACAGGAAAATGGCCATGCTTATCACAACTTTTTTTTCATGAATCATTTATATCTAAGCCTTTAACACCATACATTAGATTTTAGACACCATTACTGGTCAAACAGGCTGAGATCAAACAAGCTAAAAAACAAGGTGCTAGTCGATGGTACTCACTACTATGTTCTCTGCTATCACGTCTGGGTCCTCACACACTGACTCTACAAAAAACACCTGACGAGGAGAGGAGATTTTAAAGCACGGATATCAGCAGAGATGGGAAGCAACGATGAACAAATACTTTGTTACTGGACTTAAGTAGATTTTTACTTTACTTATTTATTATTTTTCACACAAATATCTGTATTTTCAAATCAGGCTTGTTACGTTGGTTTTCATCTGTATTGGGTGGCATGATAAATAATATTTGTCATGGCACGCCTTTTGAAAAATTTCCTGGCTACCACACCCAACAAACAAAAGCTAGTGTCACAAAAAAATTCCTGGCGAAAGCGCTGCGTGTCTATATATAGTGTATTTTTGTATTGATGTATTAATTTGATGTGAGGTCCAGTTACCAGCGTAACAATAAAACAGGTAGTAGTAATGCCAATTTTTCCTTTATGTACATGTCAGAGCCCATACTTTAACTTGAGTGAAAAGGTATAGTCAGCACTTCATCTTTTACCAGAGTCTCTTTAAACATGAGTATCTGTACTTCTACTTGAATGAATGGTGTGTGTACTTTTGCCATCTCTGGATATCACAAAGTTGCAAAAAATGTCCAAGTGCGCTTAGGTGACATACCTTAAAGCCATTCTGCTCAGCAAACCTAGTGATGGTCCCTCTCCTCTCCCTGGTGGTATTTGTGGCATCAAATACCTGCAGTTAAATAGGTGGAGCACTGCTTGGTTACAGAACTTAGTCTTTAATGAATATATACAATAGAATGCTATTACAGAATGAAGGCGTTTGAGGGGTGGTCTGGTTTACTCACCGCCACCTGCCCTCCCTCCACACTCAGGTACTGGCGGACATCATTCAGAGCCGCCAATGCACACTGCCTATGATATAAAAAATAAATGTATGCAAAGTTAGATTGTGTAGTACTGCACAAATCTCAAAGAGACTATATACCATGTGACTCTACTGGCCAAAAAAGAAGGGGTGTGCCAGGGTAAGAGAACTCCTGCCCTAAAGTCACCTTCTGATCTTCAGGCCCTCCTCGTTGTCTGGACGGAAAAACTCAAAGGACTTGTAAATCTTCACACACTCTCTTCTGTACTGGCCCACATTGAACTCTGAGGAACAAACAGATAATCACAAGTGTATGGGATACATAAATGGCATGTGCCCTACTGTCTTTGTGGGTAAGAATATTTACCTTTGGTAGGTACACCTATCCAGTTGAGGTAGCGGGTCAGCTTCTTAGAAATGTAAGTCTTCCCTCTGGCTGGCAGTCCAACCGTCACAATGACGGTGGGACAGTTGGTCATACATACTGACAAATTTGGAGAGGAAGGAAAAGAAGGAAAGTTTAATGAATGTGCCTATTGTACGCACAGTGAATATCAGTTGTTGGCACGGTCTGTAGATGGGGCAAGAGGGATATGGCCCTCTTCATGCAAAAACTAATCTGGCTACTACAATTGGAGATCTAGAGGACTGTGATTGTTTCATCTCCTTCAACCAGGACTGTTTCATCTCATTCATTCAAAAGTCTAAGGGAGAGACTCACATACATTGAAACATTAGACATCACACATTCAGACATAACATAAGGGCATGACTTGTTGCTAAATCTATTTAAACATTTTAGGAAAGGTTAGCCATCATGACGTTTCTAGACCCTAATCACAGTATCACAGTAGGTGGGTGAAAATGCTAAGGACAGAAATTTGGAAAAGGGACGGCTGAAGAGAAGGGTAGAATGTAAATCAGAAAGAAGAGCAGCAGAAGCATGAATGAGGCCTTTGTGTTTGAGTGGTGATTGTGAAGGGATCTCTGAAAATCATCAGACATATCTGAAGGACTCAAGCAGGCACAGTCCTCTGAGAGGTTGTGCTGTGGATCTCTTAGCCTCACATTAAAAACACACACACACCATGTTTTTAATTACCACCTAGATTCCTAGGTGGTAATTAAGGGGGGGGGGGGGGTCCACCAGAAGAACAGATCCATTGTCTGAGACAACCTATCCAGGGGTAGTCAATTACAGTGAAGCTATAACTGAACTCAGCTGAGACCATTTGTCCAGACATGGGCTTTGACTTTCCATTACATTTGAGAGGTGAGTTTTACCATAACAGCTATCAGTTTAAGTCTTTGTGAGGCCCCCTCACTCTGTGTTAGTAAGATCCCTATATAGACGAGCTAACTGATCAGGATAAGCCTTGAGTATACAACGCCTGGCATGGTTCTTTGCTCTCAAAGTTCTGAATTATTCATTTTTATTCAAGTAGAGCTCTCTATATGAGACTCCCAGAATAAAATATCCCTGACCTCAGCACCTAGCCTTGGACAGAGGACACTCAGCTGGGGGTATCTGGACTGGGTTGGGTTGGAAGTGAATAGGCAGTGTGAACAATAAAAGACACTAGTCTGCCAAGTCTTCCTTAAAACTACAGCTCCTTTGTAGCTTTGACTCAGCAAAAATAATCACCAGCCCTCCTGAGATGCAAAACAGAAGGATACAGGGACAAAGACAGCTGCATAATCATCATACGTCACCCTTTGTCATATTCCATATTTATATAGAGATATCCATAAAGATGTCAAATATTTTGGTAATTTCTGACAATTGTTGAGACCCCCTTCGCTTTTTCTCAGACATACACACTATTAGGGAGGATACAAACTTGATAAACCGAAATTCAAAAGAGTCAATTAGGTGCTTTACATCGCCCAACAGGTTGTTCTGACGCTAGGTGACTGTTATTCGAGCCAACAATAACAGCCGCTTATAGTTTAGGCTACTGGTTCCTTCTCAATGCAGCTGGAAACCAACACACAGTGGTCTAAACAAACAATTACTTATAAACAAAAAGGGGGCTCTTATGCCAATTCCCCTTCAGTGTACCCGACAAGCACAAACGGATGTTAGTTTATACATTATACACAACCCACTATATTTAAGTGCCACGTGCGAATGGGTGCGTTGTCATGAGTAAGTCACATGGTCAAATTAAATGAACGCATGCAACGTATGAACCTACTCGTGCATTTAGCATTTTATCGTCACTAGTCAAAATTGTGAGACAGAGTCGAATTATTCATGAAGGAATAAAATGATGCAATGTGGCAAGAAAAGCATGAGAATGCAGAATTACTGCGTGCGCAGTGCCGCAGTGTAGAGTATGTATATAGCAAATGGTTAGTAAAATTATATCTTTAAATTTCCATGATTAGCAGAGTAGGATATATAAATTGGTTCGCCAATATCATGCCCTACTGTAATCATCTGTACAGCCATGTCTGTCAGTGTTATGCTCATCCTTGGCGTCGTTGGTAAGCGCCAGAAGAATAATAGACACTCACCCTTTCTCTGTGAAATATGCTTTTCAGGAAGCCCATTTTTACACGGCATCCATATTTTCTTTAAAGGATTCTGTGTGAGTTCCCGTGGAGCTCTTGCCAAGCTAACGTCCTTAGTGGAAGTCATCCTTTATGCTGCACCATGTCCCGTTTCTTTGTGACAGCGGTAGTTAAGCAGGATATTGTTTGGCTGAACCTGCACAGTCAGTGACAGTAGCGCTGCGGGGTTTGGATGTCATATCGGCTGAGAAACATCGGCATATAATTACCGTAATTGCGCTAAACTGAAGTTCATGAAAGAGGACCTTTAAATGTTTCTTTAACGCTAACATTGATCTATAAATCGTTTATATTTCTATTTTGAAATACTCAGGTATTGAATAATAATGTTATCTATATTTAATGATGTGAATGTAATGGTATAACCTACATGCTCAAAAAATGCATTGGAAAATGTAGCATTGCATTATAATGCTTTAGAATGTATATTACGTCAATGTACGTTCCATTTGAAGTGATAATTGACAAATGACACATACTAAGAATTACTAACGCCACTTTGCCAGGTGAATAAACATTAAACCAAAAACAGCAAGACTACAAAGAATAAGAATTCCCCTTTTACAAGAAGAATTGCGCCTGTGAACTAGTTAGCTACGGTAATTCAGTATGGCCGTGGGGGCTAGGCAAGTTAACTTAGATGGACAGGGGGGGGGGGGGGGTTGAGAGAAAAACAGTTTTCGCTGCCCATGTACGGCACATGTACAGCACATGTACAGCGAATGTACAGCGAATGTTGATGTAAATGTAACCAATTAGAAACATGGAAAGGAAATGCACCGTCCAATAGAAGATCTGGTACATTGATCTGTTGGACGTGCTCGTTGCACGGGATCTGATCTACACACATGTAATCATGGTAGGCTATGATTAAAAGTTCCAAAGAATGTTTGAAAACTGTAAATGCATATTTAAATATACAATAAGTTAATACAAATGCAACATTTTTGAATTTTCAGATGGAAAATTGAATGCCGTTTATGTATTCTGAAACATACGCCTCTGTCTCGAGTACTAGAAGTGACCAGAAGTATGTTGGTTAATGATAATTAATACCGATACTGCTAATAAGTTACATAAGATACACTAGTGGTAGTAATACTAGCTTACTAGTATGTGTTATTGTTCTACATGGCCTTAAACGCTCTCAGAGTACAACATATTCAGTCTTGAGTTGTGAAACTGTCCCAAAGCAAGGACTCAGTGATACATATTGTTATCGAACACCTTATGACCCCAAAACACAATGGCAGTAAAGCAGCGCCTCCATGTGGCCAATACAACTCTAGTACACCTTTGTAGGCATATTACCAAATGTTGATCTCAAATTGCAGTCCATTATCCTCCTGCTCACTTATTGCCCTTCACTGCCTGAGAGCCATAGGCTCCTGTCTTCAGTATGCTTCTTCAAGTTCTCACTGAATCAGCTCAGCTGCTCTTCATCCTCACTGCCTGTCTCAGCACCATAGGTATGCCAATAGGTCATTCAGCTGCACAGCCTACCTTATAGAACTCCTTCTATTGTATCGCACTTCTATTTTAAAGAAACACAGCAGAGGAGTACTTTGTTTAGACTCAATAGTTTACCATATTTGATTGATTATTAATTCCTAATTATTTTGTTATATCTATTCCAAGGGACATTGATTGTGTTGAAGGCACCAAACAAGTATTTTTTATATTATTACTACTAGATCAGTCAGCAAATGTGCCTAGTACACAAGTTGCAATGTAAATGTTGCTCCAGTAGGTGGTACTGTTCACATTAGTTTTTATTTACAACAGTTGTCTTCCAATGTTCTTGTCATCAGATGGCTGTCCCAGACTACTAGTCAAGTGTGTCAACAGAATTAATCTCACAATTTGGTGTGGTTTATACATTTAATGCAACCAAAACCCTCAGGTGACCTTACTATGACACACACACACCCATACACAGTCTACACAGTTTTGATGTATTCATTTGTATATTTGTATAAAGGAACACAAACACACCCACTTAGATTAGTGTAATTAGCAGTCTCTTCTTCACTGTACTTGTTGAAATGAGAGCAAGATTTACACATTTGACTACCCACTCTATACAAGAGCAGTGACAGTGTATAACAAAACATGACAAAGGAGGATTAATGCTGTCTAGACACCCAAGACCAAAATAGAGTGCATACATCTTGCTTCCTAAAGGCTGCAAAATCTCTTGTTTTCTAACTGCTTCATACTAATTTCCACGCTCTTCAAATCCTTGTTTTCCATCCGTCCTCTATACCTACATGCAATTGTTCAGACTCTCACCCCAAACCGAAAACAAACCCCTGGACAGAAGTATTCACAGGTAGAGAGGATGGACAGATGTCGGTATCCCATGCGTCCTCAGCATTATTCATCATAATCATAATCCTTCAGTCTTAACAGGCTGCCTGTCTGTTTGTCATCTAGACAGCCTTTGGACACTATTTACAGAATTTAGAGGAAGGGAGGGATAGTATGGAACAACTTGTCTGAAGCACGACAAGGACAAGCTACAAATCTGTTTCTGTAGTCAACTTTGTAACGTATTGTCTTTGTGGCAGACAGTGGCATTTGCTGCATGGATAACCTGGTCTACCAGCTCAACAGGTTACGTCTGAAAAGGCTAAACGTGTCTGCTTGAGAAATTGGTCAGTTAGGTTTCTGTGCCATCCAATCCTAGACAGAGAACCAGACGAATCTGCAAGTTGATGTTTTACGTGCTCTGGCAGACCACCCTCCCATTCAGACAGTAGAGCGCTGTTGAGGCATTTTTCTAAGGGAACCAAGATGACGTTTTGTTGCTCTGATTGGTTGTATCTATCCAATTCTATTCAATTGCATCGAGATTATTAATTGCGTCCATCTTATTATTAAGACCAACATTTTGGTCAGCACCCGTTGATAACACCCCTTGGAAATCGAAAATGAACTGAGAGGTTCCAGACTAATACACATTTTCGAATGAGTGATGATGCCAGGAAAATGCAATCCAGGGCATGCTTTCATTTTATAATAGCATACTTATATGTCAAAGGTGAGACTATATTAAAGGAAACAGAGGAACAAAGAGCTGTACTGTAATTAAGGACACAGGGATGTAGCCTATGCCTATGTGTACAATAACAGGCCTGGCCTCCAGATAGACAACAAGTCTGGTCTCAATGGAAAGTTACTAACCATGGTTTGAGTTCATAGGGCTGTCCAGTTCAAAAACTGAGCTTAGTCTCGCACACATGATTCATTTGCAGCTAAGGTACATTATGCATATCTCCCCAAAAAAGTAAAAAAAATCAGTAGAGCAAGCCTCAAAAGTAGATACATACACAGACACATCCATGGCAACAGTTGGGGCAATATCACCCATTCTCTCCAGCAGACCTTCAACTAATATTGATTTAAGCAAAGGCACACCCATTAGTAGTAGCAGAGTGATGTAATGCCAACATACAGTCCTTGCCAGTCATCCAAATAAAAAGGTTGTAGTTATTTAACTATTATTTGTAATGAACAGAATGTTTACATTGCATTTCCATGTTCGGTCTCAGTTTTCAACATAACTGTAAGATTGGAAATGGGAAGAAAACAGTCTGAATGGAAGCCTAGAGCTCGAGGGAATTTCACACACATTCATATTCATCAAACAAACAGATTCATGATCACACACAATCACAGATTACAAATACCAAAACAGACTACAACATGCTGTAGTGCGCATAGATGCAGCACACACACAAATCTCTCCCTGGAGCCTTTAATGGGATTCAGAGCATGGGGTTGAACTTTCACACAGATAGAGGGAGGCTAGCAGACAGACAGACAAGCAGGCAGGCGGAGCGGGAGAAGAAGCTAAGATAATCAAAAAGAGAAAGTAGGAGAGGTGGTGGGTTAGAGTAAGATTTTGTGATTGTGTGACAAAATTGTTCAGCAGAATGAAGAAGGAATAGAGATAGGGCAAGGGGAGATTTGAGAGAGAAACCGAGAGAGAGAGATGTATAAGCCATGGGAGATTGCAGTCTAGGCATTAGGCAATGCATTGAGATGAGTGTCCTGTGGGATAGCCTAGTGCATTGGATACAGTCTCTATGGGATACAGGCCCTGCCAGGACTAATCCTCTCCCTTTCCAGCCTAGCTCAGACCAGCCTCCTCTCACTACACTCTGCACACAGAGGGAGAATGGCCCCTCCTCCTCGACACATCATGAGCCTTGTTCATCCCTTATACACCTTACATAGGCTAAAAGCTACACAACTGCCAACAGTGCATAAACAAAGCCTGGTAAAGACAAAGGGCAAAACATTTTGCTAAACTTGCCCCCAATCGGCGATTGTTATCAGGTTTGTCCCATCAGCACTAGGCTACATCAATAATTGTATAATATGTGTGTGGCTTTCACTACCTTCTAAACAAGTTGCTTTTGAAAAGGTTAATGTCTGAGAAATCGTTCAGTTAAGGTTCCATGCCATTGGTTTGTCAAAATTCCAAAAAATCAACCAATCCTTAAAATCAACCAAACCCAGAACACTCGTTCATTTTAGAATAACAAGAATAACAACCTATTTATAGGTAGAAGGTGAGGCTACATTTCAGGAAACAGCATGTGTGCTAGCAACAAAGAGCCTGTGTGGTAATTAAGGAGACAGGGATGAAGGCCTATTAGTGTGTACAATCAAGACATTGTCAAACTAATTTAGACTGACAGGTTCCAGGGTGTGTGCTTATTATCACCTCAGTCCGTTGGCAACTACTTCATAATTCTGTGTGAGCAACATTTTAAACAGACAATGCTGACAGACGATGATGATGTAATAACATTTTGTTGTGACATCAACTGTGACATTAAAAAGGCCAAACTAATAACGATGAAGTTCTGAGAAAATGGCTGGTGCTTTTCAAAAACAAACTCATGTCAGAGGTGAAAAATAGGTTCAAGTTTGAAATAATTAAATAGTGGTTGTGTGTGGCACTGAAGACAAATAATTATTCGGTTTTACTTCACACATTTGCAACATCCAACACCCATTCTTGTCTGACATTAAGGTGTAGCCTAGTCCAAACTAGCGTGTTTATTGTTTTTTTGGGTGGTCCATGGGATGAAGACTTATGATAAGCACTCATTTATACAAAGACAGAACTTAAAATAAAACATTAACTTGTAATTATATAAGCGTATCTTAAACAAATTGAGGTCTACGGATTAAAGGCAAGATATGCGAAATAGCAATTTTGGCTTGAGTTCGAAATAATCTTAACTAAAATGTTCCCCACCTCCCATCAAAATCACTCCTAAAACACATGAACGCACTGCCTGACTACTGCCGGGAGGTAGACAGACAAGTATCCCGTCCAATCATTGCATTCGGTCAATGCTGTCCAATCATTCCTTTCCGAACTAAAATCATTGGTCGTGTTCATTACAGTCCTGCGACGCCCACAGATATCGGATTTTTAAAAATGTTTCTGTCCAACCTTTAGATTTATTGGTTGTCATGAGGATGTGAAGTCTATTTCAGCAACAATTACAAAAAGTGCGTCTCAACAACATTACCAACATTTCTGCCTTTAACCCCCTCACCCCAATCCCCATAACACACACACAGAACAACATAAGCATGTGGCTTTGCTGTACACATTCAATACGCCTCCCTACCTCCCCTCTTCTAAGCAAGCTCGATCTTAACCAATGTTTGTCGATGAATGAGCATTGCAAAATTGCCATCAGTTTGAAACAAACTTACTTGTATTTTCATCGTACAACATAAATACTTCCTCATTAGTGTATTGATTAAAAAGGCATACATGAATGAATGAAGAATTAATACAAAAGTTGCATGACATTTACGTATAATGGAAACGCAACATGTAACCAACCGCTGGATGTAGAGTGCCTTGCTAGCTATTGTAGTTTGCAACGCTAGCTAGTAAGAGGATAGCAACCTACTCGTTAATAACAAATTCGTGTTTTATAGCTGAAATAATTACATGTCTTTTTCCAGCAAAAGCCTTGCGCTCACATTCCTTTTTCTTTCTTTCAATAAGCTATACGGCCCTGTAAACTGACCCATGCCTACGTGACGGGCTTGTTTACTTCCTCAGCCGTGTTAGCCCCCGCACTATAGCTGCATATTGACTGTCCTCGTTCAAACTGCCTCATTACATCCTGCATGAAATGTGGTCATAAACTGTGCATCGAATTCAACGGTGTTGTAGCCTACCTGCCCTGTCTCGCGTGCTTCTTGGTCGGCAGGAACCCCTCATCGTCCAGGTTTGAAAGATGTACAATTGTTCCTAGCGTTGTAGTAAATGCTTCGTCAAGTCTGCACGTCTCGACGCGACGCTTGTAGGAATCAATGAAGTCAAGTGTAGAGAGGACTGGAGTCTTGAGGGGCTCGACACTACAGTCCAACTAGATTCTTCTGAGGGATATTTTAGAGCGCGCGTACTCAGATGCGCAGCCCGAAAATCTCAGCAATGATAGGGTGATAGGTGTGTGATGAAAAAAACTCACATGCATAAATATCATCTTTATTCTCTAGTGGAATTGGTTGTATTTTGACAATCACCAAGCCAAGCTCCATAACGATTCAATTAACACACTCTAGAGACAGGCTTTAACTAACCACCACAATGTATTTTATCGATGAAAGCCCTGTGCACATGAAGCAATAAATATGAAGCATATTTGTTTTTTTACTTTGAGGTTTCCAGGTATATCCTCTGGTATTTCTACAGCTTCAATCCACAGTCTGAATCCTGCTCCGCCAGGTCACTCCTAGTACCTGCAGGTATGAGGACAGGGCATAAACAATAGCCAATGGCTACAGTGGTATTCAGGAGTGAATAGTGGGGGAGATCAATAACAATCTATAATTACCTGTATGGTGCTGCAATTTCAATCTCTTTTGGAAGGCCTCTCTCAGGGCAGTTAGGATGACGTCAGACTCACCAGCTGTAGGAGAGCTCATCTATCACAAATCAAATACTCTTATTGATCTTCATCTCTGTCTTCTGTCTCTTTCTTAATTTTTCTCTCTCCCCCCCCCCCCCCCGCTCTCCATCCCATTCTTTTACTTTCTCCTCGTTCTCTCACACATACACGCACACCCATCAACAAGTATACATGGTCTTCCTCAACCCAGGTGTGAGATGCACTTACTGGTTTGCAACTGTAGCTCTTTTTGATCCTCTCAGGGGGTGGGGGAGGTGGTGTGGAGGGAGGCTGGGGGATGAAGGGGGGCAGAGATTTCCGGCTCTCAAACACATGTGGAAGGGTGGTGCTGGTGGGTTTGAAGGATGGCACTGGTGGCAAAGGTCCTTTCTTGAGGGCCAAAGTGAGGGATGCCCCAAATGACCGGGGTAGGGTCTGGATGCCTGGACCTTTGAGGACATAATGGTGAATACACTGTTGCTTTCTGTTGTATGAAGCTGTTTCACCATCTCCTTACGGTCCCATGTAGGATGTCGTGACATTATGGGTAGTTAAGAAAGATCAATGAGACATAAAAAATAAAATAAACTTTACTTGATATTTATAGCTACGCAGCTCAATTACTCTCTGCATACCTTTGCTCCCCATTTCCTTCTGGATAGTCTCCAGTCCCCCAAATCTGTCGATTATGTGGCAGGCGACCTTGAAAGTGTTTCTGTCATTCAGGTCCTCGTCACTAAACCCTGCCTCCCTTAACAGCTTCTTCAGAGACGGAGTTATATCATCAAGCTGCACACAGGAAAGAAGGACACACACAAAGCCTGGGTTGTCATCAGTACAACAGTGAGAGGTCATGTTACAAGGATACTGTTGATTTCATGACTGATACATGTGAATGAATGGTGTGTGTGTGTGTGTGAATGTTCTGTTTTGCTGTGAAGTATTGATTAAACTATCAATGCTACTGATGGTGCTCACACTGAAGCCTGTCTCTGGATCCATAGGTTCTTCATGTCTATGGAGAATAGATGAGAAATTAGTTGATCACAGGTTAGGTTTAACCATCCACCCCCACTTAAGATCAGTATTTCAAAGTATGTAAATAAAAGATGACCGTGTATCTGTGTGCAAATGTTGTATTACTCTGAGTGAACAGATGTACTGCTCCCAGGCCTGCTTTGCTCCTGTATGGAGAAATTGCCTGCTGAGTTGTGCAGTCTGTTATTATGGGTCGTCTGTGTCCACTCCCTCCTTCTCTCTAGGAGAGATAGAAGAGAGAGAGAAAGAGTAAGAATGCGCATGTGGAAAGGAGAAAGAGGAGGTGGTTGGGAGGGTGCAGGTGAGAGAGGGACCAGAGAGAGAGAGCAGAAAAAGACAGCATTAAAAAGGAAAGCACAAATAGAACAATTAACATATGAATGAATGAATCTACGGAAGAGACCGTAGAAGAGAAAAAAGAGCGCTGGCCTGTGGGGGAGAGAGCAAACTCAACCTTGATGTAATGGAATCTGATGTGAGTGTGTGTGTGTGTGTGTTTTGTTCACCAAACCTTGGGCTCTTTGGATTTGTTTCACCATAGCAGCATGGAACCTTTCTGCCTCTGCTTCATCTGCAAAGTTTATACCTGCTTGGCAGTCCTGGACACACACACACACACATTATCCAGTTGCACCAAATAGCCTCAAACAGACACTCAAAACTACATTAATGGCTAAATCATGTCCTCTTTCTGTGAAAGTCTGAGAAACACTAATAACAGACAATCTCACAAGGGTATCATCAGATCACAAGCCAGTGAGGACACTGGCTGAGGCAGATCTAGATGGTTTTCAGATGTTTGGCTATGCCATGGTAAACACACTCCATGACTATCTGGTGTTTTGGTCACTATTGTGAGGGTAGGAACTTTGCTGTTAGTGGAGGAGATTTTTGAAGTGACCATAATGTTGAGATCTGGTGTGGTTGTTCTATACACTTCAGTTCATACTCACATCTGAGGGAAAAGTGTGGAAGAAGGGGCAGACTGCAGTGTACTTAAATTGAATATACAGCTCTTGTTCCCATAGTAATTTAGATCGCTAGGTTTCGGGGTAGATAAAAAAAAAGAGGATTACGACAGTCATCTTGTGATGCAATACAATAGCGTAACAATGTTGAAATGAAAGGAGCATGACTGTACAGATGACACACCTATAAACACATCAAACTTATTGCTTTCCAAAGAACCTGCCCACGATTACATTTGTGCATGATTACTTATGCACGTCCTCACACACTCACACATATTCAAAACACACACACACAACACTAGGCTAGGGCAGTGGATAAACAAGAACATTTGGCATCTTTCCAGACATCTGAAGCATTTCCTGCTTCAAAACAAGAACCACTGAATAGTAGCACTAATATGATTGTAGTTAGAAAGAGAGAGCTAGGGGTTCGAGGGGGGTGGGGGGATGGAATTAGATAAATTAAAGGTGACATTCCAGACTGAGAACTACTGGTACAGTATACATGTTTTGCTTTCTCACCTTGACACAGTAGAGTCGTAGAAAATAAGAGCACACAGAGCGGTCTTTGACTAGACACAACACCCCAGAGCCCCTGGAGTTCCAGACCTGATGTCCTGAGCCTGACCCTGAGGCAAGGACCACCTGAGCCACAGCACAGGTCTCTGCCTGGAACACATTGACATACAGGAGACAAACACACAAGCCAGATACACACTTAGAAGTAACTACACAGGGCTGACACAGTTGAGAATCATGTATTAACTTTTTGCATTATTTACTTATACTAGTGAAAGTCAGTGCAGTGTATGCAGGTGGTACTGTAGCCAAACTAGATGTTATACTACGGTGTACATATTGTAATCTACAACCAAATATGCCCCACTATCTTCACACAGCCCTCCTACCTTCAGATACTACGGACTGTTAACTGGGCCATTTTACAACTATTCTTTGTTGTTAGGAAGTGGGCATCTAGAGTGTCCCTCTACAGGCTCTTCTAAGGAGTCTGGATATTGATGAAGAAATTGTTTTGTCCGTCTCTTCATAAACGGAGTGACTAAGTTCAGTTGAGTTCTGGATTTTAATAAGTATTATCAATCTGCAGATTGGGAGAGAAAACCAGACCTCTGACAATAAATAACACAACACCAGGCTTAGGTCTCAATCATGTCTCTCTCCGCTCTGAAGGCCGGAGGACCATCTTTTATAGGGCACAGGAATGTAAACATAGATAGTGACAGTCAGGCAGTAATGACGTTACAACAGTCTCAGAGAAAGAGATTCACTGCTCCAAACACATGACAACTCTCAAACTAGAGAGTTCATAGTTGGAGCTCTCCTTGTAGTCATGACAAGGAACGTTTAGCCAGTACATTCTCCTGACCCCGAACATCTATTAACCCTGACACATAGACACAATCTACTCTTATTAATAGCAAGCTTACATGAGAACATACTAACTAGTATCCAATGACTAGTTCTATTGATTAGTGAATAATGTAAGCACACAGGAAATCCCAATTTCTTCCACACTATTCCCATATAAACGTTGGGGTTTCCAGTTATATCTTCTGTTGCTGGTTCTTAGTGGTCACTCTAGCACCTTTAATTTCACACTTATGAGACAAGGATCTATGTTCAGAACCCAGATGAAAATTAGAATAAGAAAATTCTAATTATAAATGTATCAGAATTATAGGAGAGAATGACATATGTGGACAATGTGTAACAGTGAGGTCTTGAAGAGTGTCAGGGGAGACTCTGAGGAGCAGCTGAACTGACCTGACACTGGGGCCCCAGCAGTAAGAAGAGCAGAGCGTTCTCACGGACCGACAGCAACTCACTTAACACTCGACATCTGGATCCCTCGCTGCTTGCCATCCCTCCCTATTTCTTCAACTTCTTGTCTATATACTGTATGTGTATCCGCCTGTCCAGTTCTATCAATACTTTCTGGCTTTCTGGCTATAATTTGTGTATTTTTCTAAACAGTCTGTTATGTTGTCATGTCAGACTCCAATATTCCTAGTGTGCAAAATTACTTCCTAGTGAAATCCAAGTAAAATTGACCTGTACTTCCTCATGCAAATTTTGGCTGGAATGTAAAAAACTTGCATGCCTGCCTCAAATGCCAAAATTTGCCTCTCATTGCCATATTGATGTAACTGACAGCATACATTGTTCATTACAAGAGCGACAAAACTATATACATTTAAGTAGTCCATAGAGCTCCCAAAAACTGATACACAGAATATTATTAAAACATTTATTTGAAACAGTGCCAAGGACAAGAAAAAGAACTAAAATCAATTCCAACACCTACAAAATACATCAGTTTGATGTCATAGATGCTGGTGACAGAGATACTAAAGGTTAAAGGTAAGACAAGACCTCCACTACACATCTTACTGGTTGTTGCCAAAAGATGACAACAAGTTACCATATAATTTCTCCAAGGTCCCTTAATACTCCTGGATGAATATGAGCTCAAATTCCTCCTCTGAATCCTTTACTATTCTCCCTTCTTTATTAAAAGTAAGTATGGGTGGAACTAGGACAGATCTGAGGAGGTGAGGGAAGACTTCTGACACTGAATCCTTTTGTCCTTTTGAGATTAAAATCATCATATTGCCCCTCAGCCTCTTACTGGCTGTTACAAACGGCTCCTCCTCCTCCACCACCACCACCTCCTCCTTCTTCACCTCCATCTCGTCCTCCTTCAGCCCCACTGGCAGCAGGCCTTTTGCGTCTCTTATTGAGCAGCGGGTTGTTGGAGGTGTCCAAGTCTTTGATCATGACCTGGTCGTAGTCCACACGCATGGTGGCCAAGGCGCTGGTCATCTCCTCCTGCAGACAGGACAACAGCAGCCGTTAAACTGTGACAACAAGGGGCTTTAGCCCCATCTAGTTGTTGCTCTCAGTATGCAGCTACTGCCCCCGTCCCTTGCCAATCTACCAAGAACCGTAGCCATTGTGTACTCAACACAAGGTGTCAGTGTTACACAGACATTACAGTATCTCACCTTCACATCATCCCACAGCTCTCTATCCTCCGTTAAAACACGAGAGGTGTGGAGGGGGGTTGGAGGGACCACCATAGACTGCTACAACATCACACACACACATTAATCAGACACAGTTTTGTTTTTTTACAAGAAGTAGACAGGAACAAATGCACAATGAGTATTCCCGGTAGGAGAGATGCCTACATTGATCCAGGGGTGGTTCATAAACTGGCCAATGGTCATCCTCTCGGTAGGGTCAGTCTTCAACAGCTGGTTAATCAGCTGTTTGGCTACAGACAACAAAACAACATCAAACAAACTAAACTACAAGGTGTTTGTACACTCTAGCCCAGTGTTTACATTTACATTTAGCAGACGCTCTTATCCAGAGCGACTTACAGTAAGTACAGGGACATTCCCCCGAGGCAAGTAGGGTGAAGTGCCTTGCCCAAGGACACAACGTCAGTTGGCATGACCGGGAATCAAACTGGCAACCTTCGGATTACTAGCCCGACTCCCTCACCGCTCAGCCAACTGACTCCCTGACTCTGTTTCTCAACTGGTGGGTCGCAGACGTGGGCTTCGGATCCGTCAACAAATCTAACTGTTACCGAACTTCCGATGGTGGTGAGCTTTTATTTTGAAAGGTGCTCAAGTCTCACGCATTCCGCGTGAGACACCGAGTTGATAGCAGTCTCGAGTTATACAAAGTTACATGCTACCTACCAGCCAATCAGAAACACCACCAGCACAACACCAAGGACAAAAATGGGTCCTGAGGTTAGACCAATTGAGAAACACTGCTCTAGCCCAGTGGTTCTCAATCCTGGTCCTCGGGACCCCCTGCCCTGCATGTTTTAGATGTTTCCCTGCTCCAACACACCTGATTCAAATGAATGACCATGCAGGGCAGAGGGTCCCGAGGACCAGGATTGAGAACCACTGCTCTAGCCTACCAACCAAAATGCACCTGCCACAAACCAACACTGAAGATTGGCTAAACACCTCTGTCCTTACTCTATCCCAACCAGTGCCCCACACACTGTCTTCCCCACCTTCCTCTGACACCTCAGCCCACTCTGGGGTGGGGAACTGGTACTGGCCCATCCGGATCCTCTGCTTCATCCCTGGAGAGATGGCCTGGCCCGTGTTGGAGTAGAATGGTGGAAACCCACAGAGCCTGGCACACACACACACATGCGCACACACACACAGTGAGGTTAGAGGTGAAGTCTGTGACTAAATGTGACAAGGTTCCCCTCACCCAGACACAGATGCAGAATAGTGTAGAGACACACAGAGTACTCACAGAATGTACATGATCACACCCAGAGACCACATATCACATGATTTGTCATATTTCTCTGGCCCAAGCACCTCAGGGGCTGACAGACAGATGGACAGAAGGATAAGCACACACGTACACACACACATGCACACACATGCACACACGTACACACACACGTACACACACACATGCACACAGACAACAGAAACAGACATGCACAGAAACATTAAAAACCACAAGAGATGGAATACCCATCCATACATTTACAAATGACATAGAAGTGTATTAGCAAGTCCTTACCAACATAGTAGGGGGTGTAACAGGGAGTCTGGAGAGAGTTGTGTGACGTGGTCTCTTTGGCAAAGCCAAAATCAGTCAACTTCAGCACAGCATTGCTCTCCTTGGTGTTGTAGAGCAGGTTTTCTGGCTACAGTGTGTGAGTGTATATGTGTGTGTTTTTGTGTGTAAACAAGGTGTTTAGAAGGGGTTTTTAATGAAGAGCATCATTCAATTCAGTAAGTGTTCCAATTTGTCAATGACAGTGATACCTTGATGTCTCTGTGAGCGATATCCATGTGGTGGAGATACTCAATGGCTGTGCCTATGTCCCTCATGATCTCTGAGGCCTCTGATGAACAGACGTCAGATCAACACAGATGCTGAAGCTTAGACCACAATACACGCAGTCTACCACAGAGCAGCTGTGTGAAGCATGGAGCATGTGCCTCACCTCTCTCTGTGAATGCCTGGTCCCCTCTGGCCTGTATACGACTGAACAGCTCCCCTCCCTCCATACTGACCCAGAATAACAGGAAGGAGAGACAGTAATCCAAGTTACACAGTTATGAGGCCTTACTCTCAACAAATGTATACTGTCTTTTTCGCAGGTCTCTAGAACAAGACTAGCATTGTGCTTCAGCAATTACTAGCTCCAATTCTACTGAGCCCACACACACTAACCCCAGAGAGGTTAGCATTGTTAACCTTCTCATTAGTGACAGTTTTCCAATAGAATTACATCAAAAGGAATGTACCATGCTGTTCTGTGTATACTCACCACTCCATGATGATGAGCAGGCACTTCTTGCCCTGGTGGATGTTCTCGTACAGACTGAGGATCTGGACGATGTAGGGTCCTCCTGACACACGCCGATGGAGTTCAATCTCCCGCCTGGCTTTGGGACTGTCGTACAGAATCTGACAGAGAAGGACGACAGGAGGAAGGAAGAATCGAGTGTAATCAAAGATTTCCTTATACAGCATCTCCAATGACCTAAATAGGATCATTAAGTTAAGTGAGCCTCAACATGTGCTTGATGTCTGTAAGTTAGACAATCTCAGAGATCTGACGATCGATCCAGGAAAGAGGGACTAAGTCTCTGTATTTCACCTTACACTTTCTGTCAAATGCACACACAACATTTCTTCAAACTCACTTATTACATCACCACTAATACTATTACTACCTCCATTTAAATGTGTTATTTTGGTAGAAATGTATTCCTGGAGAGGAGTTTAAGAAATAGTGCTGAATTTCAGTTCAACATCAAGAGTACCATTTAACCATTGTAAAAAGAGTAGGAAGAATTCTCAGACTGATGCCAAAACCTCCAAAGGATCCAACCTCCTGACTCTAGTAAGGCATTCTGGGTCTGAGTTTCTGGTTTAGACCCAAACAAAATGCAAGGTGATCCTCCTTGTCGCATTTAATTCTGGTATGCTTGGTAAAGCTGAGAAATAATTTAGTAAACAATGTTTGCTTACTGTTCCAAGCAAAATATGCACTGAACCTCAGGGGGCTAGTCATCCTGTTTTCATGGGAAATTGCGGGTGGGGACTGGAACAGCTATCTGGATTAAAAGCTCTGAATACACTCACTACTGCTGATACTGAAAACATTAAGGGGCACACAAAGCAGTTGCACCATGCACTGTGCTTGGAGAGATGGAAAACATAGAAAACTTCAGGGAACCTTTGAACACAGAATCAGGCAAAGTAGACAGGGCCAGAAAGTTCTCGTCTGGACAGGGCACTTGCCACAACAACGACCAGCACTGTCCCAGCAGAACTTGTGTGTCAGAGTTCCAGACAGCACATCACTGCTATCCCCAAACACGTCCATTGTCAGGCCAGGAGACTAATCAAGTTATGAAGCTCTCTGGCTCCCTTTCCAATCTGCTGGCACACAGAGATACATCTCTTTCTTACATGTGCACATAGTATCCAAGCCCACAATCTCTAAAGTGGCAACAAAGTACCGGCCAACCAGACTCCTTCAGTATGCCTACACTTCCTCGTGTTTAACACTGCAGATGGGAGAAAGTCAGGTGATAAATAGCTAACCTCTGTCAAGCATGAAATAGTAGGCTAGTCTGGAGGATTTTCCCCATTGAAGGAGAGAAAGCCCACCAGCACTAACTAAAAGGGGCTAGACAGACTAAATAATGGATGAATGCTCCTCCTTATCATCATATATATCCTCAAATGCTCCATTTAGATCAGTGACTAGGAGCCAAGCAAGTTGTCTGATTTAAGTATAAATGTGATTACTGACTCTTTCTCTCTCTCTCTCTCTCTCTCTTTCTCTCTCTCTCTCTCTCTCTCTCTCTCTCTCTCTCTCTCTCTCTCTCTCACACACACACACACACACACACACACACACACACACACACACACACACACACACACACACACACACACACACACACACACACACACACACACACACACACACACACACACACACACACACACGGTAAAGCCTACCTTTAGAGCACATTTCTTGCCTGTCTTCTTGCAGTAACATTCCAGCACTTTGCCGGTAATACCCAGACCCAGTACTTGAGATGTTAGTTTGTAGTCGTCTGTTACCACATTCCGTTTAAACTCCAGTTTGGGAGAAACGGGTAGCTGAAAATGTGTGGGACCATTGACGATGTCATCCTCTGTGATGAGCAAAGAGTCCGAAGTCCCTGGGGTCTGATGTATCAGTTGCCTCTCCTCTCCATTCCCGTTACCAGTATCTTGCATGATTCAGGAAAGTAAAACTGGGTACGAGGACTGCTTGGCCACAACAAATGTCACTGGCGTACAATCACCGCCCCCCCAAAAATAAGCCTTTTTCCGCTCACTCTCTCGCTTTCGAGGAGTCGAAAATAGTGTGCGTCAGACTCTGTACGAATATCCATATACTATTTCAGATACTATGGACTTTTAGTTGTATTTTCCACTGATGCGTTCAACAGATGATATAGACTACTGTGGAGAGGGGTTGACACTTTTAAGGTTCCACAATTGCACATTTCAGCAAACGGTTTCCCTCTAATAGTCTACACAATTATTTGGTTCACACTCAACAAGGCCTGCCATAATGACTGAACATCTAGCCGAAAAAACAAACATATGAATATATAACGGTGAGACATCCGGCCTGGATCATTTTATCTTCTTCGTTCCTCCCTGCCCGTCCTCTGGTATGGGTGCACCGAAGTCTCCAAGGCTCTTACGTCAGCGCAGGACAGCTCAAGTTCAAGACAGTGTTTATCTTAAAGGGGCCACTACGCCTAAAGGGACAGTGGATAGCTGGTATGGTGCAGTCTAGTGTATAACAAAGTAGAGAATACAGAGTATACCCCCTTCTTTTAAGAATTTTTTTTATTCACACATCGTAAAAAAACAGTATTTTTAGAGTATATCCTCAGTTCCCACTACACTGGTGAAGATCAAAAATGACCCTTCATAAATACTTCTGCAATATTCCAGTGATTACCTCCAAAAACGAAATAAACCTAATTTGGTATAATACACTCTCAATAGAAAAATTAATATTGGATCAATCGAGAGGATTGACCTAGATCTACAGAGTGTAGGCCTTATGTCCATCGATGTCTCCTGAGGTGGAGTATCCTTGGCTGTTAATGGGCCAGTTCCCACGGCTGGGAGCTGGAGAGCGGACGATGTGCTGGAAGAGAACTTCCTGAGGGGAAATGCCCACCTGGGGCAGGTAGAGTCTGACATGGTCATCCTGGCCAGGCC
This sequence comes from Osmerus eperlanus, assembly GCF_963692335.1. Taxonomy (NCBI): domain Eukaryota; kingdom Metazoa; phylum Chordata; class Actinopteri; order Osmeriformes; family Osmeridae; genus Osmerus; species Osmerus eperlanus. The sequence continues at coordinate 17,518,435 of NC_085018.1, read as the reverse complement.
AGAAAGCATTAGGGTTGGCACGTCGGTAGGAGGGCTCCTTGTTTCTGATTCAGATTCAACACACATACATTGTATTAGAGTCCAGATACTATGTTAACTTATGGTTTGAATACATTCCCAAAAGAAATGAAAATCAAGTGATCATCTCAACTCTATCGATGCACAAAGTTCCTGAATATTAAAAATGTACCCACACTGTTAGATAAAAGTCTTTAAGGATGTGTTAAAAAAAAAAAAAAAAAGACTAAAATGTGTCATGCCTACCTGGACATCCGAATATACTCCTCTCTGGTCATCCAGCACTCAGTCTTATGCCCAACCTCAGCAAGACCAGTAGACAGGGTCATCATCTTGGGCTTCCGGTGGACTGATCTTCTGGAGGGGTACACAGGCCTGGGAAGGGAAAGGGGAGATATGATGTGACAATGTGACATACACATGAAATACAGTCTGTGCCATGCATTGTTGTTAATAACTGTGTTATTCTCCTGTTGTTAGTGTTATTATAGTACAACCATCCATAACTCACATCAGTTTGGGGACTTTGTGTGTGGCTGCTTCCTCTTGGCTATCTTGCTCTTCCTTCTCCTCCTGGGGGGTGGCTCCATGGTCCCAGCTGAGCCAGCCCCTTAGACGGCCCCCACAGCCTGGGAGCGGGGTGGACCCTGCCTGCCTCAGTACAGGACGCTCTGGACCCCCCACATTATAATCCCCCGGGTGCAGGAGCACTGGAGAGCACACAATGTTTTGATTGAAATACTTTTGATCCTTCTCATAGGCGATGATCATAAGCTCTGTACTCAAGCATCTGACGTAAATGTGTTGCAGATAGCCAATGATATTTTTTAGATCAGTTGCATTAGTAGTATTAGTTCTAAGTTTGGATGTCTCATGCTTGTCTGGGTACTGCATGCCTGTATTGTCTGGCTCACCTTTCTCCAATGAGGACTGACTGACAGAAACTCCCTTTTTGCGACACTGATCCAGTGTGTCCAGGTACTCCCCTAAACACTGCCTCCTGAAGCGGTCCACAGCCAGGCCTGTGCTCCCTCCCAGAGAGGACGGCTGGGAGTGGGCGTCCTGCCTGGGATCACTCTGGCATAGCATCTTCATGATAGCCAGCACCTCTTCATCACGCATCCCCTCCTGGAAACAAGGAACAGAGGTCAGGATGCCAGTGGACAGATTTGAACCACGGCACCATTCTAATTCAAGTGACAGGCAATTCCTATATAGTCTCCAACCGTCTGAAACTACAACACACCTTGTGTTGTTGAAACCCAAGCTGAAGAGCAACTTAAACAAAGAAAAGAGATTGACACCAGTCAACAAGGACAGCGTTCTTTAAGCCCAGCTCAACAGTAGCTCTAATCCCTCACCATCCCCCTGGAGCGCCGGTGCTGCAGGATGCAAGCTTGCTCCTCCTGCGACTGCGGTGGCGTACTCTGACTCAGCTCAGGTTTGACATGGGACAGTCGCTGCGGACAGAGGCGACTCGTCCGAGCTAGCAGAGATCTCTGGTTACATAGCTGTTGCTCTGAGATACACGGACAGGAGTGGAGGAACAAAAGTGAGGGGGGGGGGGGGAGTGAAGGGCGGCACTGACAAGGGTTAATTTTATAGCTGTAATTCAGGGTTAGAACTGGTGTTGAATAGGCTACCTACCTGGAAGACAAGGGGCATACTGCTCACTGATCCTCACATTCCCTGTCTCTCCCATGGCTACCCCCCTCTCCAGGCAAGTGTCCTCTGGCAAGTAAAGGGGAAGATCATCGGTCTCTGCCAGACTGCAGTTGGCATTGCTTGTCCTGATCACAATGTCCTGGCTCCAAGCCTTGATATCCTTAGCCAGGTTCTTCACTGTCAATGAGTCCCCCTCCCTTCCAATCAGATAGGACACTAGCTTATCCAGGCGCTCAGGAGCCATTGGGATTCCCTCCTGGTCACAAATACACATCATTTTAGATGATGACATCACAATTTAGGTTTAGGCATTGAAAGTCTTGAATTAAATTAATACCTTCTCCAAAGCAGATCGCAGGTCCTCCCGGCTAATGATCTTCCCGGTGCCATGTTTGTCTGGACGTTTGGCTATCTCATTCGTGCACAGCTCGTTGGTGCTGAGATACCGTTTAATTTCTTTAAGTTTGCTCTGCTGGGAATTAGGCCTACCCTTCCACTCCCTTGAATCAATGTTCCAAAGCGATGGACGAGTCTCGACGGCACCTGCTCCGCTCTGGAGAGAACATACTTTTTTGAACTCGTCTTAAATGTGTTCAGAACTTTTAGCAGGCTATAGACAATACAAACGAATCCCACCTTGCGAGTAGTCTATCTGGGGATGTATACAAAAAAACTCCAAACCTTTGGTGAGGGAGTTTTCTCTGTGTTTTTCTCTCTCTCAACTACAAGCATTTCAAGCTCGGTTACTGTCGGCTTGGCGTGAAGCCACTTTGACAAGTTCCCGATATTATCGAGCTCCTTGCGAAAGACCCTCCGTTGCTCAACCCAGTCTCGATGATTAGCAACATCTTTTCCTGGTAGCATAGTCGTCAGCAATACCCCGTGGTCTCGGTCCCCTATTCCAGGCGCAACCACAGGAACGCTTCGATTTTTGGTACTTGTCATCTGCTTCGAAGGCACCTGAATGGAATTCAACCTACGCATTGGTTGTGCGATAATAACCCTGTTTCGAGTTTTCGCTGGGCCGAACGCTCTGCATGCCATCTTATAAAAATATGTCTGTGATAAGTCTCTCTTTTTAATTCCTTTTAGTTGCTCTTTTATCTTCAAGTCAACCATATTTACTATGTCATTGGTTGACATTATACATCTAGGTTAAAAATACATTAGACTATAGATAGGCCTACACGCATTGACAATTTAAAAAACGCCAAGATTAACTTTCAGGGACGTGGATTCACAGACCCAGTCAATTATTTTCTTGGGCCCTGTCTGACTGAGGATTGTTTACGCATGGTAACCTTGGCAATAGTCCTTGTATTGCGCAACGGCATTCTATTTGACTTGTTAGAATTCTACAAAGCAATTCAGCCTACACCAGAGAAAATAGCGGTACAAGAACAATTGGTTTGTGTATTTTTTCTTTTTAAAACGTTAAGTTGAATGCAGTAATAGCCACAGCCACACTACAGTCATCTATAAGCATTATAGCATACGTTAATTTATTGTTAATAAAAACGAGTTCACTAAACTAAGGCAGTTGATGAACATACATTGGGGGTTTCCTTCTGATGTATATACATTTATCAAGTTGATTGGCATGAATGACAAGCTTGTTACAGTTGGTCTCTGCAGTGTTCTTTGAGTTAGGTGTGGGCTATCCCTGTAGGGCACGGTCTAACACATTTTCATCTTGAACAGGGAAGGGCATAGTGACACGCAATTGCTGCTGCGTCTCCATAGTGCGCTGTATGGTCTCGTAGGCGTTAGAGTTCCCAGACCAGCACCGCCGAGCCACCTGGAGGAACCAGACAAACGAAGGTTAGAGTAGATGAAGAAGTGCATACTGTACCGATCCCACACAAAACTACAGGTTTTTGACACTTGACTAATGATTTCATGTGTCATAAACCCGTGATTTTCCCAACACAGATTAGATCCTTCACACATCCAGTTAAGGGCCTTACCCCATTGGGCACATCCAGTTAAGGCCCTTACCCCATTGGACACATCCTGTTTAGGGCCTTACCCCATTGGACACATCCTGTTTAGGGCCTTACCCCATTGGACACATCCTGTTTAGGGCCTTACCCCATTGGACACATCCAGTTAAGGGCCTTACCCCATTGGACACATCCTGTTAAGGGCCTTACCCCATTGGACACATCCCAGTTGAGCATGAGAGTGGCACGCTTGGCTGCCTCTCTGGATCCGTCCAGAAGCAGGCCAAAGCCTCCATTGATCACCTCACCCCTGGAGGGACACACAGCAATCTGTTTCAGGTTCTCTACAAAGTGTGTTATTTGTGGGCTTTGTGTTGTACATCAGGAACACTTTCATAGATGATAGACTGGATAGATAAAGGAGGCAGGACTCAGGCCTTACCAGCCAACTCCTCCTCCGTTGTGCAGGGAAACCCAGGTTGCTCCTCGGAATGCATCGCCTACAAAGTTCTGGACAGCCATGTCTGGCAGGGGAGAGAGATGGAGCGTGTCATGGTCACAATGTTTGATCGGTCTAACATCTGCTGTGGTTCTAGTAGATTCATGCTACTGTCATTTACAGGCAAATTATTACAGCGTGTTTGATCATTGGTTGGTGTGTAGAACTGTGGTGCACCTGCGCAGAAGGCTGACCCATCATACACATTGGAGGTCTCTCTAAAGGGGCTGTCTGTGCCACTGACATCATGATGGTCTCTGCTGATAACAACAGGAGCCTAGACAGAGAAGAGGTACACTTCCGTGAATAATGTTCACTGAACCCTAAAACAAACACTATAGAGCCTTATAGCATGGACAGAATAAAAATGTGACACAAAATCAATTATTTTACCGAAACCCTTCCATCAGCAATAGCTTGATTGATGGCTAAGGCGATGCAGACTCTGCCTTTCTGGTCTGAGTAGAGGATCCTGGCTTGGGAACCCACCACCTACACATGCACCGGCACCCAGTCAACCACAGCGTTTATATCATGACAATTTGCACAATGAGATTAGAGTTTTGTGAATGATTGGAAAGTCTTTACCATATTATGTTTTCCCGCCTCACGGATCCAGCGGATGTTGTCATCATACTGCTGCCGCACACGCTCAGTCACGTTTGCGCTGATCTCCTCCAGGACGGTGGCGGCAATGTCATCAGTCAGCGCCAGGTCACAGGGTTTCCCAGAAGTGCAGACCCACCGGAAGGGCCCGAAACCCAGGGAAAATATGTCACTGAGGGGAGAAGAGTCTATGGTTTGTGTACAAATCTATAGGGGTTGAGAGATTTCATATATCCATAGGATCTCCGACAGTTTGTTCCTGGTTGTAGACCCTTTATCGCTCAATGCCTGCTTAAAGCATGACCTTCCAAAAGCCTCACCCCATGATGTGCTGCACGTAGGAGGGGTAGCGGAACTCGGTGGCTCCACCTCCACTCTTCTCTACCTCTGCCCCTGAAAACAGAGACGGAAACCAGCTTACCCGTCCACCTGTGACAATGGACCCAGCAGTGTCGTGGTGCGTGTGTTCTGTGAGTACTGTGAGACTAACCAGCTCTCTTGGCCTCCAGAAGAAAGGCATTTCCATAGTCCCAGAAGAACATTCCGGCATCTGACAGCTTGTTGATGGCTGCTACCTGCCTACACAGACTGGAGAAAGAGAAATATAGATTATCCTCTTACCCATTAACAAAAACAGACCTACTTTTGTCCCTCGCACTTTCTATTAAATAACCACATTTATCTATAGATTTATGTTCATCCTTTTAATTGGATATACACAGAGCACAACTGAAGCATTATCAGCCTTAATGTGGTGTGTGTTTGTCAAAATGTCCTTTTCCGACCTCTCGTGCACCATGGTGCGGAAGCGACTGGGGTCGGTGGCCATGACTTGGTTGGCTTGGCGGAGGGTGAGCTGGACGGGGTAATAGCCTCCACTGAAGGGGTTGTGAAGGGAAGTCTGGTCAGAACCCAGGTCCACAAGCAGCTCCCCTGTACACTCATACTCCTTCAACAGTCTCTCCCTGTCACCGGGGAGATGATGGAATGGTCTATATACTGAAGTAGTACAGTGTGATTCTGATCTGGGTAATGCTGCTTTATATGTGAATGCCATCCCCTACTTACCATAGGTCCACTATGTTGCCATGGTAACCCAGACTGAGTGGAGTATTTGTGGTCTTACACTCTCTGTAGAATCACAAGGACAATCTAGTACTGACACTAACAGTATGAAGACACAACAAACATACACAGGCTACATTGTCACTGGTTAAGGATGTGAATTTCTGAAGGTTTTCTGCTGTCACAATTTACATTTACATTTTCCATTTACAATTTTACCTAATGCGCTGGATGCATCGATCCATATCACTGGTGACCTCCATCAACCAGCCCTGCTCATGTCTCTTCTTCAAAGGAGCCTCATCCACCTAGAGGAGACCCAGTCATCCCCAAACCACAGATTGTTTAAACATACTGATCTTATATTGAATTTAAAACATCAGTCACTATAATACAACTAACCGGTCATTTCTAAGATCCTTATCGGTTAACTGACCTCAGCAATAACTCCTATACAGCCAGCGATGACTGCTGCCTTAGCCTGAGCACCGCTCATGCCCCCCAGGCCTGAGGTCACAAACACACGGCCCTGCATGTCCCCTGACCCAAGGTATCTCCGTCCTGCATTTAACAGTGTCAGCTACAGAGAGGGAAAGAGAGATAAAGGGAAATTAAACCAATATCAAAGGTTTCCAAGGTATTAGCAGCTCTTACTGTTGACTGAATGGACTCACCATGGTGCCGTGGACAATCCCCTGAGGCCCAATGTAGCAATAACTACCAGCAGTCATCTGACCATACCTGGGGAACACACACACTTATAAATGTGGTCAACACAGGAGAAAACTCACAGGAGAAGAGGGGCATGAGTATATAAGATGAGTACTTACATTGATACTCCTAGAGCAAACATCTTTTCATACTGTTCTCTTGAGGAGTAATTTGGGATGACCTGAGAAGGGTGTAAGGTGAAAAAAACATGTAACGTGAAACAACCAATCTGATATCAGCACATGGCGGTGAGGCGATGTGTCAGCCTTACCATTCCGTTGGTGATGATGGCACGTGGAGAGGAGGCTAGGCTGGGAAACAGCCCCATCGGGTGACCACTGTACATCACCAAAGTCTGCTCCTCTGTCATCTCACTCAGGTAGTGCATCACCAGACGGAACTACACACACACACACACACACGTAGACGTGTACACACACAAAGTCAGAACACGTACTCTTAGCTGCTCAAAGGCAAATTTCGCCCTAGGCTTACCTGGGCCCAGTTACTGAACACTTGTCCATTTCCTCCATAGGTGACCAGCTCTTGAGGATACTGAACAATAGAAGTATAGAGTAAAGAGGTCAAAACTCTTATGGAGACATGTTACATCATTGTAATGTCTGCTATTCAGTTCTGTGACAACTGCATCACTGCCCACAGCATTTGGATAGTGTATGTTTGGACGTGCACTACGGTAATAGCATTGGTTTATACAACATGACAAATAGCTCTTCCCATGTTGGCCTTTAAGGCAAGGGTTGCCAGGAGGAGGTGAGCTGATGAGACAATAGTTACCTGGGCTACTGCTGGATCCAGGTTGTTCATTATCATGAGCATGATGGAGGCTGCTTGACGTGTTCGACAGGGGTACTGGTCTATTGGGTAAGCCCTGGGGGATCACACACACAAACACAGAATACACCATGAATGTGATGTGGGGGTTGGTTCTCAAGTATGGGTGTATGTGTCACAGCAGGTCTGTGAAAGGGAGATTACATGAAAGCTCTGAACTTAACACGTATATGACATCACCTCATGAGAATGCGGGGACAGAAACGGTACATGTAGATGTGTCCATACTGTCTGAGCTCCTGGGCAAACTCAGCAGCCAGTATGGAGTGGTGAGAAGGAGGAAAGTAACGCAGGGAGTTCCTCAAGGCCAGCTAAACAGAGAGGGAGAGACAGAGAAATATTTAGTTGCAGTTTGAATATTGGCTAGTCAGATATTTTTGTATTTCTTTATATGCAAGGTGTATGTGTATGGAAACCACATAATGCCTAAAGGAGACAGCCCTAACGAATCTTCAACCCTCTCTCTTTTGTTTTCCCAACAGTTGGAACACCTCTCTTATCTCTCTTAATCATTGACTGTGGTCTTTGCTCCTAATTTGAAGTCTAGAGGAATCTGCTTGTTTGGGAGAAAGCATGATATCATACCAATCGTTTATTTGGCATGTTTTCTACTACTTTCATAAAGAATCATCACACTTTTGTGATCCTACTCAGGATTATATGATTTGTAGAGTTGAAATGCTGTTGGAAACGTACATAGTGGAGATCAAGAACTTCTCTTTGAAAGCTAATCTATCCTAAATAACTACAACAGATATAGTATTTACTCACCCGCTCCTCATCTGGCGTGAGGTTGGGGGTCCGGACAGGTGCATGTGGTATGCTGGGATCTCGACCCTGGTTGACAGGCATAGGGTCCAAGGGAAGCCCACTACAAATCTCCTTCAGGTTTGACATCCTGTACGCTGTGCAGTCACACTTAGAGATGAAAGATCAGTAGGGTTGGACAGAGTGAAAGGGCAGCTCTGAACCTCACTGCAGTGTCCAGTCTCAGATAAGCACCTTCTGTCTTTAGAACAGCTACCTGTATACGTTGGGGTGGGGGTCACCCTCATGTCTCTTTCATTGGCTGTTTGGGTTTTTGGGCTGCCAATACCAGGGGTGGAACAGAGCAGTGTGTCTGGAAATAATTTACCTAATGTTGAACATGTTGTCGCACACACTTCAGTGGACAAACACTGTAGATGATCTCTGACCTCCCTGGCTAAAATATGTAACTGTTACACACAAAAAACCTCATTCACATCAACATGTCACAGAAACCTTTGACCAGTGGGGACCAGTGCCTCTGTAACAACAACAAGCTTGTACCCCCTTGTGGCCCTAAATGTAGAGTTTGAACAATTATTAACTTGGTCTTTTTCCTGTTAATTTCCTTCACTGCATTGCAGGCATTATGAAAATAATGTTTCATGTAACTGGCCCCTCTAACAATACTACTAGCCCCAGCTAGGATTCCTGCAGTAAAAACATTCCTATGTAATACAACGGTGAGCTTGGTTCAACAGTAGGTTCTACCCTGAGGTTACACATTCTCAAGAAACACAAAATCAAGAAATAATACAATTTATTATCACATCTATAACCCCTTACTTCATCCTTTACTTCAAGCCAGTTCAGTCATTTTACTTATCAATAATCTCATTATACAATAATCAGACAGTTCAAAAGTCAGTCAAACGAAGTCAAAAGAGGTAGGAATCTCAATTATAGTGCTTATATTCAAGCTCAAGTCCCATGGGGAAGAGGATGGCTAAAATGACTTACTGATAATGGAATTTTACAGCATTTTCCCATTTGACAGTCTTCTGCAGGCTTTGACTGACTGCATTTATCTGGATTCACTGCCAAACATGGCAAGTGAAAATCTACAAATACAAAAAGGAAAGCCACAGGCATGAACAGATGTACAAAAGTAGTAAGTAGACACCCAACCAATTATTATAAAATGTAATTATCTAAAACTCATTTGGGGGAGACTTTTACAATTAAACATGTTTTTAATTTTTTACAGGGGTACCAAAAGAGACAACTTGTGCAGACTATTGGGGGGTGGGTAGTAAATACTTTAATTGATCATATTTTTAAATAATCAGTAACACCCCCAAACACCTCCACAAAAACAAGCATTTGACCAGTAAATAAATGAAGACCCACAAGAAATAACCCCACTTCCACTGAAATGATGAGAAAGATCAGTCTTTAGCCTGACAAGGAGCTTTCTGAACGGAGTGGTATTGTGGTGTCAGCAGGGGGGGAGGACGGTGTGGGGCTAGTGTCTTGTTCAGGGGAAGTTGTGGGTTCGGGGGATGTTGTGGGTTCAGAATCTGTGGCTGGGTCAGTGGAAGAGTCTTGCAAGGATGGTTGTGTTTTATCAGCCCCTCCCTGTGTTTTCTTCTCGTCCTCCTGGGGGTAAAGCTCAGGGTAGCGCTGCATACACTCCTGCATGCCCTTAAACTGCTCCAGGCAGTCAGAGCCCTTCACCTCCTCCTTGCTGTAGTGGAAGCAGGAGAAGGCATCTTTGAATGTTGTCCCACAAGGACCACTTGCCATCCCACCTAAACACGGGCAATTCCAGTTGATCTCTCCGCTTGGCAGGATCAGACCTAAGACAAGATGGGAGGGGGTAGCATCATTGTAGTAGTAGGTACATTGTGGCATGGTATCAGGAAATAAAAATTATAAAAAGCAGGTTCCAAATAAAAAATACTGTCCATACACAGTGCTGAAAGGGGTCAAACAGAGTGTGTTAACACAAGGTAGCATAACATGTTAAAAAGCTCATTTTAGGTGATCAACAGAATATACTTTGTCTCCACACTCACCTCGTTCCTCATAGGGATCATTGGGATCCTCCTCTATGAGCTCTGCACTACTCGGAGTCTCATGTTCCTCCTTGGTGACAAAGATGATACGGTCTTTACCTGTGTGGGTTACAGGAAAGTTGGGATTTTCCTCGATCAATACTTAAAGCATGATCAATAGATCTAGCCTACTCAATAGTAGAAGATCAATATACCGCACTTCAAGCATTATCATAGCTACGACAAGCTAGAGTCGATGGATATCACAAGTCTTAATAATGAGCTAGCTAGAAGATGTTCAGCATGGTTCTAGTAGTAGTAGTGGTTAGCTTGCTAGCTAGCTAGCTACTGATGTTAGCTACTTTAGCTGAGTCTGTTACCTTCCTCCTTGATCGAGGACATATTCGTCCAGATTTGATCGTGCAATCTTTTATTGTCCAATTTATCACCACGGTCCTGGGTTTCCGGAAGTGATTCTCAAGGTTGATAGCTTACAACCCAATCTTGAAGATGCAACTATGGTCTTGTTAGAGCCGGTTTCACAACTACCCTTTTACTGACACAACTCACGTTGTCGCCACAGCGTGCACAATGACGTCAGTACGTATTATGGAAAGCCCCATTGAGCAGCCGTTCTATGTTCCTGAACAAAAGTCGAATTCAAGACGTTTAAAATATAACAATCACAAATTCTACACAAAGAATGAGAGATTTGAACTGAATTTTAAATCCACAAAGATAAACGTGAACATAGACGTTAGTAGGCAATTAATTGATTGTCGGACTGCATGACCTCCACATGTTAATGCCTTCACAGTTTGAGTTGTTAATGACTACAAGTTAGGACGACACTTATTTAATTGTTCATTTGATATTGCAGCTGTTAATATCCATGTTCTGTTTAACTCTAGTTATTTCATGCTGGCACTGACCAGTCTTATTCCCACAGAAAACAGATAAACTAAATTAGTAATTATAATTACTATATAATCTGTAATCTTGATCCATTCATTTTGAAGCAGTCATACTGCAAATTACGACTGACCTATTTAGTAAATGTAGCTACTGGGTTATCCTCATCTCCAGTGGCGAAAATCTGCTATCATTTTAGGGGGGGACAATTATATGACATTTTCTCAAGAGCAATTCCTGAGGGGGACACCAAAATTACTGCTATAACACATAGCCTACATTGAAATATGTTAGTGATTTATTGTATAGGGGGGACAAATCCTTTTTCCCAGGATGGGGGGGGGGTTGTGTCCCCCTGGGATTTCCACCTCTCAAAGACAAATAACAGAGAAATGTTCCACAAAATGAGCTTTTATTGAGAATTATATTTTCTCTCCAGAATACATTTGTTCAGGTCAGCATTTTTCTTTTTTTACAGTTTCAAAAGACGTCTATTTTACACTTCTCAATGCATGGCATATATACAGAAAACCAACATCCACATGGTGTGAAAGTGTTTCTTACAGTCATGCTCAAAGCAGACAAATAAAAAATAAAAACACACAAACAGAAAACAAATCTCCTCACCCAAATCTTACAAGTGGGTGATGGGAAGGAACGTGGCATCAAGATTCATAACACTACTCAACAGAATAAGCCCCACAGTCAGTGTCACTGCCATTGCACACATTCACACACAAAAAAAGTGAATATTTGTATTTAACAAATCTGGACCACATCAAGAGCCCTGTACCCTCCACTACTTTTACTAACCCACTTTTAAGGTCAGTTTTGCAACAAGGTCACTATTCAGGCAGACACACGTGGTATGATTTCGAACTTATAAGCCTGGCAAAACCACACCTTGCATACCATCAGTGGTCCTTCAACACAACCCATAAAGAATGTTTTGTCAAAAGATACTGTAAAAGTACACTATCATACCAATGAAGGTAATGGCGATAATGACAACAAAAAATATATATATTCTAACGCATACTATTTTGAACTGTAGTTTAGTGACTGGCCTAAGCTAAGCCTAGTCAGCCTGTATTTAAAGGCCTCTAATCACAGTCTGGGTACAGACAAAGCTGCTTCATCATTAACACTTCATGTTCAGCTCGTTCCTTACAGCCTGACACGGGTTGAGCAGTCAACCCGTGTCAGGCATCAGGAAAACTGATGTACAAAGATAAAATGAAAAACAGAAGTGGGTCTGCATGTTAAATAGATAAACCGAGTTGTTGTGAATGTCAAGATGTAGACCTACTTTACCACCTCCATACTTCAACAGTTTGTCTTCAAGTATGTCTTCTAAGAGCCACCTTAGAATAGTTTAGAAAAACTTTCACAATATGGATACAGATTGGGTACATTTTAAAATAAACAAAATGAGTGAATTATATTGAAGATATCGATGGTGGGACTGCTCTGGGGTGTGTCCATGTGCATTACAAAGTTGGTGAGAAGGTGTCTGTGGATCATCTAGAAGAGAAGGGCCCCCATACTGCCCATTTCACTCTGCTCCTTTACAAAGATCTCAAAGTACTGGTAGATGATGGTAACAGCCAACAGGATACCTGTTCCAGACCCTATAGCACCAAGGAAATCTGCCATGACAGACAGGCCACCAATACAGAGCCCACCAAAGGCAGCTGCTGTGGGAATGTACCTAGAACACACATTAGGGGAGATTTAGGAGGACATTTCCAGGCCGACACATAGTTAATGGCTTACTACAAGGTCTCTGTAAGTGATTGGTCTAGCTAGTTATGTCACAGGTGGATAAATGGAACAGATGAAGGGTTACATTTAGTCATTTAGCAGACGCTCTTATCCAGAGGGACTTACAGTAAGTACAGGGACATTCTCCCCGAGGCAAGTAGGGTGAAGTGCCTTGCCCAAGGACAGGAATCGAACCAACAACCTTCTGATTAATAGCCCGACTACCTAACCGCTCAGTCATCTGACCCAGGTTGTGCCTACCTGTTGAGTTCATGGACCATGGAGGTCTCCCTGTGTCCCCTCATGACCATCTGCTGCTCCTTCAGCTGCTTGGCCACCTGGTGGACAAAACATCACAGGATCTTATCACACACTGACCAGATTTAGTGAAAAAGTAGGTTAACATAAAAATAAATCGACATTTAATATAACAATTGGGGGGAAAGTACACTTGCAACAAACAGACAGCAGTACTTACATCTTTGGCAGAAGAACCAGAAACCTCAATCCAAGTCTTGGAGAAGAAGGCACAGGATCCAAGCATGAAGACAATGTAGATGCAGGCGTGAACTGGATCGTCTAGGACTGACCCAAACGACTCTGGAGGAGAAAGGTAGTAGCATAGGCCTCCTACTGGATAGGCACGTGCTGGACCGCTCGTCGTAGAGTCCTGGAAACAATATCTGAGTGAGATCTAGTGAACATTCAATTCAAAATTAAGCCAAGATGTGTACGAATATGTGCATAAATTAGGTGTGTACTTACCGACCAGGTGCCTAGTAGGTTGACCAGGAAGTTACCGTTGAACCGCGTGGAGAGCATCTGGGAAATGACGTAGAGGTTGGATACCAGAGCAGACTGCAGGATAATGGGGATATTGGAGGTGTAGAACAGCTTGATGGGATAGGTGTTGTACTGGCCACGATAACGAGCTGACTTGATGGGCAGGTCGACCCTGAAACCCTATTGAGAGGAGCAGAGGGGATAGGTGAGAAGGTCTCACATATCCAATCACATGAAATACTGTAGATCTGAAGAAGTGATAAATGTCCAAGCGTTTTAGGCAGAGATTGCTAACTAATGCGTTCTACCTAGGTGTGAGACACACATACTGGATCCACCCAGTGAGACAGTAAGGTAACTGACCTGGAAGTATATGACTACAGCAAAGACGAAGACAGTGGCGATGAGGTTCATGAGGTTGGGCAGGTTCTGTCTGTAGAAGGCCTCTCTCAAAGCACGGACCTTGTCGGTCCTGGTAGCCAGGAGGTGGAAGAGGGCAATGATGGCTCCCTCGAACTCAGTACCTGCACAAGACAAAGTTGAGTATCAAGCTTGTATGATTTGCTTTGAATCAGCTATTCTAATCCTTAATTGTATATCAACAATATACTGTCACGCACCTCTGCCAGTGTTGACAGTAGTGGGGCTGAAGGCCTTCCACACGATAGTTTCACAGATGTTGGTGGCAATGAACAGGGAGATACCAGAGCCCAGACCATATCCTTTCTGGAGCAGCTCATCCAGCAGCAGGACAATCATACCTGCTACAAACAGCTGGAATGAAGATCTCTGGGTTAGCATTCACCTAAATACACCTTACTGGGACTAAGGCAAAAGGTTGAGATATGTTGAGTGATGGGGGGGTGGCTATTCTCACCTGAATGATAATAAGCAGGCAGATGCCAGCGCCCATTTCAGAGGGGTCTCCATACATGCCAGTCATCACGTAAACGATAGCCTGGCCAATGGTGATGATCATACCAAACACTGCCGTAGATGAGAATAGGTTACAGATGCTGTTACCTTATAAAGGCAGTACTTTGGAAAACAACCACAAACAATCAACTTGAAAGAAAAATAGGTTAGTTGTGGCCTCACATTTCTGCGCTCCGTTAAAGAGGGCTCTGTCTTTAGGGGTATCCCCCACTTCGATGATCTTAGCCCCAGCCAGCAGCTGCATGATGAGGCCAGAGGTAACGATGGGAGAGATACCCAGCTCCATCAGTGTGCCTGGGGAGAGGGAGCAGAGGACATTGTCAGAAGGATAAGGAAGACTTTCTTACTTTTCATTAGGACCCCACATACACCACCATCTACCAACGAAAAGATACAATTCTTTCAATGTACCTCTGTTGGAAGCCAAGATCACCCTCATCCAGTAGAAGGGATCAGCTGAGTCAGAGGACATAATGCCAAACAGGGGGATCTGCAAAAAAAATGGGTTCACACAATGAGCTGCGTGATTTGTAAAGGACTTAAAGTGTGATTTGTATTTTTTAAATGTATTTAAACAGGACATGCCCATAAGGAAACCTACCTGACAGCAAACAAGGAAAATGAAGAGAGTGATGGCGGTCCATAGTACTTTCTCTCTAAACTGAATCTGTAAATGACAATATTTCACATTAGAGGGGTCTGCAATGACGGACAGTTTAAAGCCAAGTGTTAGGCCTATATAGAATTTCCTGAAGCAATAATGACAGAAGACTACAAAGATTTCAATGTTGCAGTAAAAAGACAAAACATAAGCTAATGCGCTTATAAATAGTAACCTACTTTTCTTTCTGGCTTCTGGATTTCGGGTAATACCGCACAGAACGGCTTTATCACCTCCAAGAATTTAACTGCGAAAAGAAGACCAAAGGGCATTAACCAAGAGGCTCGTCTACTTGGAGCAAAACGTCTCTGGAAGTGGACGTGGCATAACGGGAAGTGCAAACACAGATTTAACGGTTCTAGAAACTTTTAAGTGTTCTGCAAGTAAGCAAGTACGATTGCTGCTCTAAAACACTTCTCTTCAAAAAATACTTCTCAAACTCTCAAATTCTGGCAAAAATGTCGGTAAAAGTTTAAATTACTTTCACAGTTATGTCGAAAAAAGACACGACCTTTGTCGAAAATTAAGGTTGACAAGCAATGGTTATGATTCAACAACACTGATTAGTATGCATCGTCATCATTGATAGCTCTTGTCTCTAGTAGTAGTAGTGGAGCAAGTATGCTTGTTTAGTAGCAAGACATCTCGCTAGTTTTAAATGAGGGCTGGCTGTCATCAAGACTACAATGTAGCTTCATAAAAACATACGTCCGCTCACTGACAATGAATTGCAAGGCCTCATGTTAATCGATAACTAGTTTGATAGTTTTTTTAGACAAAGAGGAAAAGAAAAATGCTAGCCTACTACCGTTTGTCTACTACTATTAGCTAGCTATGTAGTGGGTGTCAGGCACATACACTACTGTAAGCAAGTAATTTATGGAAAAATATGGCTAGCTTGAGTATTTATAGCTAACTAAACGGTTATGCAAAAGTACATATTTTTTTTATAGGCGGCTTTACCTAGCCCAACGAGATAAGTCACTTTTCTATTAAGTAATAACCAGCTAACGTTAGCTACCTAGCAATCCTGGCTAGCTATATAGCCTAGCCTACCAGCTAACCACACACAGAAC
This sequence comes from Osmerus eperlanus, assembly GCF_963692335.1. Classification (NCBI taxonomy): domain Eukaryota; kingdom Metazoa; phylum Chordata; class Actinopteri; order Osmeriformes; family Osmeridae; genus Osmerus; species Osmerus eperlanus. Next base: position 17,502,137 of record NC_085018.1, on the reverse strand, counting down.
TTGATGAAACGTTTTAAAATACGTGCTACTGTAGCAAGCATTGATTGCGTCATCATAAAAATAATATTATTTCACTATCCGTTCCAGATAACAATACTTACTCCCCATGATGTCTTCTGTACAGGCCTGCGGTCTTGCTTCGACTGCTTGTGTCCGTCCAGGTTCAGAGATACTACCGGCGAAAACCTCACCGCTGAAAGGAACGCACTTTAGAGACACGTCACCACTACAGGCAAATTCAACACGTCAGATTAACTGCGACAATCGCTAGTTTCATGAATAGCTAAGTGATACTAGAGACAACAAAATATTCAAGGGGGGTAATTTTTGTTAGATTATTATTTTTTGTTTCACATTTATAATTTTATTAGTAGCCTTAAGGTAAAGTGTCAGTCCTCAAACATTCATTGTTTAGTTTTTGCCTTTATTCCTTGATAAAGGAATAGCCTCCAAAAGATACGGTCACAACCATATAGACTGTGCTATGGACCGTTTTTTGTGTGTCCGGAATAAAGAAATAATAATAATGTAGGTCACAACCCAGTGTCTATTCGACATCGGATATAATTTAAGCAACACTAAAATAAAGTAATCAAAGAAGAAAAATTATACGTTCCATATTTGATTTAATGTTTTATGAAAATGTTGTTTCAAAATTGCATTGATGTCTTTCGATATATTCAGTCACTACTGTCATGTAAATCTGTGTAACAAATGTAGACAACCCTAGGTTAAACCGTTACCAGCAGAGGTCTCTATCACCCTTCAGATGCTACAAGATGTACGTTGCAACCGATGTACAGAAGGTCTGATTGACAGTACTGAAACTCTCCAGCATGGGGCAGAGTGAAACCAATCCTTTGATTTTGAAGGGAAAAGTTACTATGGTAAGCATATCCAGTGTAAAGATGGAACATAATTTAGTTGTAGCCTATGTACGAGCATGACATATTCTAGATTTGAAATATGCTTACAGTGATGTGAAATATATCAACCCAAACCCAACTGCATACAACCACTGGTTGACTATACTAACTGTCCAGGTGAGTTTCTCTATATTTATATTGGACTGTCATTCATCTAAATTACGTCACACAGCTGAAACACAGTCCCTTTCTGTATTTATGGTTTAGATAAAATGCCCGCATTCAAATGTCAAATTCAGTCACCTTCACAGAGAGTTTGATGTTCTGTTCTCATGCAGTATGAGCACTCAAATCTTGTAGCTATCTTAAAAAATCATAATAATTGTTGGCCACCCGTGTGATGTTATTCAATATACATTTAGTCATTTAGCAGACACTCTTATCCAGAGTGACTTACAGTAAGTACAGGGACATTCCCCGAGGCAAGTTAGGTGAAATGCCTTGCCCAAGGACACAACGTCATTTAGCATGGCCAGGAATCAGACCGGCAACCTTCTGATTACTAGCCTAATTCCCTAACCACTCAGCCACCTGACATCTTTCATTTTTTCCCCCAGACCTAAAAAAAACCCTAGTCTAAGAAAGTTAAGGTAGAGGATAATGAGGTGAAAATCAGGTATCAGAGGAACAGAGACAAGATGGAGGTCAGAAGTGATACCAGGTGCTGGATTTTTTGCTGGTTTTGCGGATACAGAATATGTCAGGGCTGCTTACCTCCCTTCCTTGCTGTAAGAGAGAGTGAGAGAGAGAGTGAGAGAAAGTGGGAGTTGTAGTCACAAGACCACCATGAGATTGAGCACTGTGAGTCTCTCCAAGCCTGGCTGTCTTATCCTACTCCTCCTGTTTCCTGCTTAATGCCTCTCTGGAATAGTCCTGTATAAACAGACTTGAGTCACTCATATTCGATTCCAGCTCCTTTAATCATTATATTCATTATATTCTATTAGGCTATGTCTGCTATTTTGAGTAATTGACCATTCCTTTCCAGGGTCAAACAGCGAAATCTCTCTATTATTCTATCACAATGCCCACTGAACTATTCTAAGGATAATTCCAAGTTATGCTTTTACTTTTGAATGCATATCAAACCTTCTGAATATGATGAATAATCACAGGCTAGGATGAATTATGATGTCCAAAGAGGGATGGCTGCTCTGTGATTGGATAACCCCTGTGTGAAGTCTTTGGACTTTATCTTCTTATTGAACCGTGGGAACAGGCATCAAGTAAACATCCATCCTGATCTCTGGTTCCACTATTCACTATTGATGTGTCCTAGTTCTGCTCAGCTGTCCAATATAACCCTGAGGTCAGGGTTAGTGTGGCAGTGATTCCCATAGAGGGCTTAATCTCTCCCTTACTACATTGTAGCTGTCAGACAGACAGGGGGACATTGTGTCCCTGACCCTGGCCCTGGCTTACATAAACATGTTATAGATTGAATAGAGACCGTTCTCCTGCCTTTGTCGTATGGTCTTCATCAGTAACACTGATGCATGATCTGTAATCTAATGCAAAATACCATGGTGTTTTGTGTGTCTATGTTTCAATGGGATTAATCAAATCTTCAGAATATCCACACGACAGAGAGAGAGAGAGAAAGAGGGAGGGAGGGGAGAAGAGAGAGAGAGAGAGAGAGAGAGAGAGAGAGAGAGAGAGAGAGAGAGAGAGAGAGAGAAAGAGAGAGGGAGGGAGGGAGGGAGGGAGAGGGAAATTGATGCCTGGTGTGTTCATAATGCATTGCTCTCCTCTACCTGCTTAATATAAGCACAAATGCTGTTCCCTGTCTGGTATGCTTGGCAGAAATGAGTTATACTGTATTCAGGATGAATCTACATTTTTAATTGCCTGATACCTACTAACATTTGTTCTGTTTAACACAGTGCTTTATTATGACCAACATGCAGAACTCCTAGCGAATAGTAAACAACTAGTAAGTAAAGAAAACAAAGGATAAGCTTTTGTAAAGAAGCATACCTATTATAATCTATTATTCCTATCAATGGTAGAACCCACACAGATGCATTTTCACATTGAACAAAAAACGGACATGCAACTCAGCATTCTTGGTAACATACAGTATATGTCAATGAGAACAATAGGCACAACAATACTGTATTTAAACAAGGTGAGAGTGTAAAACAGGAACCTGTTGGGCAGCACACCAGTGGCCTGACGTGTGTCTCACGTAGATTAGTCCTTAGTGACATCAATGCTTTGTTCATTCTAAGAAGGTGTGAAGTGAAATGACAGGAAGCTATAAAAATAAAAACTCACTCGTCATGACTGAATCTTCTGCAAACACCCCCGCACACACTCAGGCTTACCATTAGAACAGTTTTCGGAGCTTTTGAGAATGCTGGGAAACTGATTTCTGGCCTGTTCTGGGCAATGATGTGTACAGATGAAACAGTTTAGTTCAGCAGTATATGTGTGTGTGTGTTTTAATAATGATGGATAATCTTACTGCACTCACTATACCCTTGCTGGGATTTGCTCCACAGGTCTAATCCAGATTATTCCAGATTCGTCTTTCAGACACGCACACACATACGCACAGCCCCCCTACCCCTGCGCTGCTCACTGTGTTATATAAAGCCTCTCTACTCAAGTAAACTGATGCTGCTAAACTGGGAGGGGAGTGTGAGTGAGAATGCAGATGCAGACACATTCTTATATACACATCAGTTTTGAAGCTTGTCATTTTTGTACCATGATCTTCCTTCATAAATGTGTGATGCACTGACACAATACATGGACCAATGTATTCAATTGAAAGAGGAAAAAAGTCACATAAATAAGTGAAGGTCACACAAATATCAGATGCTGTAGGATATGTTTGCATGAAATCAGTGGAAATGGTGTCCTTACAGTACATCCTCATTGAAACACCACAGTCAGATGGGTAAGCAGTGCATATAGATGCCATATAGTTATTTATAGTTACACGTTCAGACTGACTGCAGCAGTTGAATGCGAGGCCAGGAGCGTGGAGGAAGGGAGTTAACCAAATACTTTTTTGTCATGTTTTTAAAATCTGTTGTGTAAAGTCACTCACAGTATGTTCCAGATATAGTTATATTAACCATCCCTATCAGATTGTCCAGCAACCTTTGACATCTAGACTCAGGTGAGTTCTGTTTCAGAACAGGCAGAACTAGTCAGCGGTTATCTCTGACCTTCAACGTTATGCAAACCTCAACTGACACAGCCACTGCCAAGAGGGTCTATCTGTCGGTCTGTCTACTTTATCTTGATGCCAACACAGCGACTGAATGTCTATAAACCTGGAGCAAAGCCTTGAAACCTGGATATGTTGTCCCCCGATATTAAAGTAGGGCAAAGACAAGAGGGAGATGTCCAGGTGTCATATAACTTACATCCTCAAAGTCATTCATATCTAATAAGAAGACTGGGACTAGACCATAACTTGTCAAGGAGACCTATTTAGGTACTGTTAGCTACTGTGTTGTGCCTATGACGCATGCTGATGAAATCATAAAATTTGATCCAGCTACTGTTCCTAATGGTGTGTGGTGACATTTCTACATGTGCTTTATGTCGAAGGCCACTCAGCTGGGTGGACTGTTTGCATGCAGCTTATCCAGTAGCAGGGCTACCAGACATGTCATACATTCACACACTGAAGATTAGACACAAAATGGGATGAATAAATAATGGAGTTTGGGGAGTGGTCCCACAGATAGACTCATAACATCAGGCCAGGCAAGTATTGACATAGCCTTTATGCCCTTCACCTGAAATAAACACCAGCTACTAAATGCTTGCACATAGTACCATACACACACACACATGAACAGATGTCCATTCCCAATGTGCAAACACACCCTGACACACAAACATACTCTCAGACACATTCAGACTTGTATACCTCTTTTCAATATGTAAACAATGAATGTAAAACAAGAATGCATGATCTCTTCAAAATCAATTGTGTTTTAGGCTTTGAACATCTATGCTCTGGTACAATATGTGAGGAGGTAATCCAAGACTTGGGTCACACGTGTCTGTAAGTAAAAATAAAGTAAAAAAGGTGCTTTATTTTCATCCCTTCCCTGGGATATTTAGACTTTAGTTATCTGGAGCATGTCGCTGCATACAGTCTACAGCTTTGCTAAAAATACAGTTACTGTTGCCATAGAGATTCATCACCATTACAAAAGCTATCACCAAGGCAACCTAAACATCATCTAGATGTGCAAGGATGACTACTGCCTCTATTCTCTCTCATTTTCCTTTACTCACTGTCTCTTTAACTCCTCCACCTTAATAAATTAAAATACACATACACGTACACACACAAACACATTCAGTCAACCATAGCTCAGATTAAATAAACAACTATCACCACCAGGTAATTAAATATTAGCCATCATCTCTGCAGCTGACATGTAGATCATACAGTATTTCACATATTTATGTACATTCATCTAGAGAATCATACTCGACACACCTGGTCTTAAAATTAGACATGACAGAAAAGCTATTAAACTATGAAGATGCAGATTATGTGTTTTTCAGAATAAATCCCTTCCTATCTGTCCCTGCAGGTTCATGGCTCCTCCCTCTTATTCTGGTGGTACATTGTGTCCTCACATCACAGTGACAGGGTGGGCTTTGTCAATGACAGCCCACCCACCCACCCATTCAACCTGACGAAATACATAAAAGATGCATGAACAAATGCAGTTTGTAATGCATCCATTAAGATAACTGCCCGTGGAGAACAGAAGAGGTACCGTACAAATAAAATAGCATTGCAAAACATCGAACTAGGAGCCCATATAACTGATAAGAGTTATAAATCATGAAATATGTGCCTTGATGCCTTGGAACACTCCTTCCAAATTACTCAACATGGAGAGGGAATCTAGCCAGTATCATGATGATGACTGTTGATAACGCTTAGCCTTTGACTGTAATGTGTCAGATAAGAAGTGGAAAAACTCATAGTTCAAATATTCTAGTTGCATTAAACCCCAACAAAGGCCATAAAATGACTCCTGGTGTGTTATCACACACACACACACACACACACACACACACACACACACACACACACACACACACACACACCCTTTGTGTGTAGGTTGGCTCTTGAGCATGGGTGAGTAACATACTGTGTTCAAACCGGCTAGGACTGGACTGAGTGGTACGGGTGGGCAACGCTCGGTGTGACTCTCCCCCAGGGGCCTTGTGTCCTTGCTGGGTATCATTGAGCTGCGTGCTCCATCCACCCAGCCAACATCACACTAGTCTGTGTAATGCCTCTCATTCCACAGACGTCATCAGTGCATCCAGGCCTCAATGTATTTACCACTGTGTGTCACATTCAGTACCATCATGATGACGTGTGCTCAGGCTGTCGACTGTATGTGTACAGCTCCCTCAGTCTCCTCCAGCCATTCAACTTCAGTCTTAATGTCTGTTTTAAGACATCTGAATATTATTAACAGCCCTTAACAGGTCAAACACAATGCCAAGCTTGCGCTAAAATGTGTGTTGTGTCCTAACATTACTAAGTATAGCAGTACTGTTATCAAAGGCCTCTTTGATAGCAGCCTTTGTTACTTTCCCATAGCCATTTGACACATTAAATAAAGCTTCCACTATTACCCTTTATTGCCAGTGATACCTTTTCTTTATGGGCATCTTTTACCACCTACCAAAATAATTCACACCCGTGTTTCATTTTCCATCAGCAACAGGTGAAACCATGACTGTGCTGTCAGGCAGCATTCCAGACATTCCTTCCACATTATAAATCCCTGAGTGGACTTATCCTCCTTAACTCAGCATTTTCCATTCTTCAAAAGCCGATTTGAGGCGGCAGGAACAGAGGCTTCCGCCACTAGGTAACTCCTTTTACCAACGCAGGGTTAATGGGTGCAGACGAGGTCATTGCCATGGCAACCAACACCCCCATGTCCACCCCTTACATTTGTCAACCTCACCCCCCCGCCTGAACCCCTATATAGAGGTTTTTACTTTTGTAATTTTTCCAGATTTAAGGGTGTAATCTGAGCCAAAGAGGATAACAATGCAGAGAACGTGCTGGAACACCCGAGGTAGTCAAGGACATCGCCTTTCAGCAGAAAATGACACAAAATGTAAAGTGCTTAATAGGATGAACTTTCTGCAACAGTGACGCATGTTAGGGGACGTTTTCAGGCGCAGACTTGTATTTACTCACAGTCTTAAGTAATTTATGTGCACACATTAAAGCTTGATCTGGGAGTCTTAAACTGAGCTCTAAGAAATCCTCTGCCTCAATTAAGGCTACTTTATTGACACACTGGGTCAGTGTTTGCGTTTCATCCAGTTGCGTGGTCCAAGAATTTTGTGGGATACAAAAACATGGTGTGGAAATTCCCCAGCACACCATGGGAGAGCAGGGAGCATGACTAACGTCTCCCCCAGCAGCAGAGCCGACTCATCTTTCAGCTAGATGGCATTTCTCGACTTTCCCGTGCAGTGTCATTCTACACAACATAAATCACGTGCCAATAACATATTCCTATTTCTATGAAAGTTAGGTCAAAATCCCTCCTTGACTCTCCCTAAATACAATTAGCTTAAACTTTAGACAAGAACCATCAACACGTGCTTTTACCACAAACAAATGTCTTTATTGTTCCAACATATTGTTGACACACAGGTATACAAGAGGGCTATCTTCCCTTGCAAAAACAAAATTATATTAAATCCAATATAGAACAGAACATTTACAACAGTAATATGGAATGTAGTTGTCTCCGTTTCTCATTTTAGTTCTTTCCATTAAAGTTTTTTTTAGAAATGTGTCCAATAAATAGTATCTCTCTGTATCTATTTTTATGATCAATATATTCTCTTCTTTAGTCACCGTTTTCAGGAATGAAGAGAAACAATTAAGACAAAACAAAGAAAGTGACAAGAAATTGTCTTTCCCTTACAACTCCCTCACTGCCACAGTCTGTCAGAGGCTAAACAGTACAGGGGAGAAAAGGCATAGACAAAAGGGTAGATCCCTTCTTCTATTCCTAAATCTGAAAGACAATCTGTTTTTCTCTGAAAGACAAAGTGTCTCTGTCAGGTGTTGTAAATCCAGATGCACCAAAAAGTATTTTGGTTGCTACGGTTTGCAGAGACAACAGGACATATACAAAATATCTATAAAAAGAGTGCGATGAGGGGTCGCTTGCTTGAGGACTGTCCAGTCCAGGACACAACCCACCGGGACCCACAAATATGTGATGTGCTCTTGACGGCTCTTGACAGCAAGTCAGACAGCTGCTTGACTTGCACGTTTCCTTTCTGTGTCCGTCTTATTCTCAGAGAGCCCTTACAATAAAGACAAGTCTGTAACAGAGGAGGATGCTACACAGTTTCAAGTGCCTGATGGGACTCCGGTCCCATCCACTAGCTCTCCTACCACACAAAATAAAGAAAGGGGTTTGGGAGCGGTCAAAGGAGAAAAGTGCCAATGAGTGCACAGTCAGTTCTGTCCCACAACAATCAAGTGGGGTAGGGTTCAGGACGGAGCCTGTGTTCCCTTCCCCGACCCTGAAGCATCCCTGATCCCGCCCCTCCTATTCCGGAGGGTTACGGGTCAGATCCCCGCATGGGCATTAGGTCAATGCCTCGACAGAGGAGCTTAGCTTAGAGCTTTCATTCCCAGGTTTGTGGCTCCAACATGGTGGCCAACGTTTAGTCTTAGTCTGCACCATGGTCCTCCAGCTGAGAGATGATTGTGATGAGATTCTGGAGGCCAAAGATGTATCCACTGTCCTGGCCCTCGTGCACCACACTGTCCTCCCCGTAGTGGCGACAGGTCGTGTGGGCAAAGTCAATCATGCGCACATCCACCACGGGGCTGCAGGCCTCTCCTGCTCCACGGGACGCGAGGCTGCCTCCGTTTTTGCTCGCCACCCCACCGCTCCCACTGGCGGCAGAGGAGGAACGAGGAAACCCAAATGCCCCTTCCTCCTCCTCCTCCTCCTCCTCATCGTCCTCGTCTTCGTCTGAAGGCTCGTCTTCGTCACCCTCCTCGCCGCCGCGGTGCCGGGTTCTGGTGGGGGTGCAAGAGGGCTCTCCATCGTAGATGATCAGCAGAGAGCTGGAGTAGAAGCGGTAGGACTCGCAGGACTCCAGCACAGCCTGCATGTCCTTCAGCTTGTGCAGCACCGGGGAGAGCAGCTCACGGCGTAGACGCCGCCCGTCATGGAAGAACTGGAACAAGGCCTCCTTGAAGCCCGGCAAGGTGAGCTTCCGGCCGTGGTACTTGTTCATGAACATCAGCTGGCCTGAGTCGGACTGGTACACCTGCAGGGGGAATAACAAACATGAATGTGTCAACAAACAACGCGCTTTCTAAAATGTCACCATATTTGACATGTACGACTGCAATTGTGGTTTCAGCAGCCTTTGAGAGAGAGAGTGTGAGGAGGTCCTACCTGCATGCCACAGAGGCGGACCCCGATGGAAGCAGACGTGCTCTGTTGGCATTTCCTAATCTGATTGGCCTTCTTCTCCTCAGAAGCATCGTCCCCATGCTGGCGTGTGCCCATCTTCAGGTCCAGCACACACGGTACAGAGTGGCGCCAAGTCAGGTTCTCCAACAGGATGAATTCTGGGATAGGGTCAAGGCTCAACTAACAACAGCAGACCTTCAATCTCTGTACTTCCTCTACATCCCTGTCCATCTTGATATCTGATCAATAACCTTGATTCTCAATTGCTTTAAACAACTGCCCATTCATTTTTCCACAGGGGACCCATGTTGGTCCGAAGCCTTCCAAACTGTTAGGACACGAGGTCCTGGGTTACAGAGCAGAGCCTGTCTGCAGGGAAAAGATACTGTATTGATTGCGGTGCTTGGAGTTCTCCTTCATTCTCTGCAGGTGCTGCTGGTGGCACTTGAGGCTCCAGGGGTTGTGTGTGATCTCAGGGACCACGTTGCCCTTCTTCAGGCTGTAGTAGAGCACATCTGCCGGCTGCTGCTGCTTCTGCACCTCCTCTCGGTTATAACTACACACACACGCAAAGATGTTAGCACACAGACTATTTTGCAACTCTTGGCGATGTAGGCTTCTGTGCGGTTAAATAGTCAAACTACGTGTTTGTGTGTGTGTACATTTGTGCTAACCTCATAATCTTGTCCTCTTTACGGATCTGTCTGGCCCTGTCTTTGCTGTAGTTGTCGTTGTCGTGGAGCTGGGAGGATTGCTTCTTGTTGCCCCACTTCAGCATCTTGCTCTTGGGCTCACAGTCCGCCGAGGGGTCCGTGTTCTCCAGATCACCTGGTTCACTGTGGAGGGGGTAGGCAATGAGACACAGATTCCCCTCCTCGTCCTCCTCGAAGCTGACTGATACCACTCCTGAGACAGAGGGAAACAGGAAGGAAGGAGAGAGAGACAGCAGGACTGTTAGTACCAATAAATAGGATTCCTTCTTTCTCTATGCAAAGGCAGGTGATTTAGCCAAGACCATCCAAATACTGGGATGGCTATGGCAGCTCTTACCAACTGTGTCCTGTCTCCAGCATCTAAAACTGTAAAGAGACAGACACAAACACACACAAGCATACAAACACAGACACACACATGCTATGGAGGCAGAACATATGGCAGAGAGGGGGGGGGTAGGGAGTCAGAAGATAGAAAGTATCGTAGAAACTATAGGAGGCGTTTGTCCTTAAAACAAGAAGCAGAGATACGCAATCACCACAGGAGTCCAGAATGTATGAAACTCACTCAGACCTTTATTAAGCAACCACAGAACCTAATCCCAACACCATCACATTTCAAACATCACAGCGTTCCAAAAAGTAAACTTGAACACTAGAATTTAAGGTGCAGCAGATATTTGATGACCCTTGTACAAAATCACAAAATAATCACTTGAAAACACTTAAGGCCAACTGTCATGATACAACATAATACAAACAAGTAGAACAGTCAGTATCACACTAAATGAACATTTGTACAGTCACAATAAATCCATGATAAGTCCATTTGAGTCCATATTTGGGTCAATTCAGGTCCAGCCAGCTTTTATTATTTGACCAAGTCCAATAATTCATCTAATAAAATGAAACAAAACTAATCTGATAAGCGTGTATGTGCAGAGCTGGGTGGGTTTTTTCTAGAACAGAGAACCCCCCCAGTAACCACCCTCCAGCTATTAACAGCTTTTCAAGGAACAGTGTAATGGGTGGGGGAAGTGTCCCAAAAGGAAATCACATCACAGCTGCTGGAGCTGATAGATACCAGGAAAGAGGGATGGATGGAGGGGGGAGGGGGGGGTGTTGGGGGTTCTGGATTAAACTGACAACGGCAGATCTGTGAGTAAAAAAAAAACTGGAATAAAAGAATATGTAGTTTGAATAAAACTAGATATGGAAGAGTGGAACTAAGGCTAAGGCTGAATAGTAACTGAACCCAGCGGGGACAGTGGGAAACAGAGCTCTTCCCTTTCACTGCTCTCGTCCTGAGTGATGTCATTGGCAATGATGTCACTATCATGCAGAATGGTCAGGCTGTTAACTCTACCCTCACTGTAGTCCAACAAAAGTGCAGTGTCACCAGCACGTGGGATTATGAGTGTGCCATTAGTCAGTGCCTTATGCAAGTTACTGGTCTACTGGTCACTACCTAGATGTGTTTGGTGTGTGTGTGTGCGCATGTGTGCGTCTATACATACAAGAATATTCGGGTAAAAGTGTGAGTGTGTCTGATGAGGAACATTCCATAACGTATGAGAGGTCGACAGTCTGTTTCCACTGATGTGTCCTCTGCCAGTCTTTTTATAGTTCAATGCTGCATTGCTGTGGAATCAGATGCCATGCCAAGTCTTTACTCTGTCACATGTCTGGGCACCAAGTAAGATAAGGTAGATCTATGGATATATCATATGTGACCGTGATGTCAATGCATGTCTGGGCACGTGTCCGAAGACGTCTATTAGAAAAGTGTGTGTGTGTGTGTGTGTGTGTGAAGGGGAGGGGGGGATTTCCAATGAAGGGCAGAGTCCTTAGCAGTATTCTCTCCCCATATGAACGGAGTCCTCTGATGATGAGTCTATTTCTTATTGAGTGTCCAGAAATCTAGCGTAGCCTCATGGTGTCCCTGTAACCCTGTCCCTCTTCTGTGGCCAGGCCTGGTGCTCTGACATGGAGCCCAGAGTCAAGGGCTACTACTGACCTCCTCTCTGGGCTGGCTCACTTCTACCCCTCAAACTGATGGTATGCGCATGTTTCACATTCCTGCTGAGGTTTCAGATTCCATCTGAAAGTAGGAGTCTAAGGCCTACCTCCACACATCCGTCTGCGCACAGGAGCGTGTATACAGCTTGTGTGGACAGTCAGTATGTGTTTATCAACCTCAGAATGTGGCAGTTTTTGTAGTCCCTTGGAAAGGGGGGGTCGTTCTCCATCCGAGGATAGTGCCCTCTTTCTCCCCTCACCCACCCTCCTCCACCTCAATGTTTGACTCCACACTGCAGCTCTCTGCACTGATGCTGAGTCCACAACGTTCCAACCCCCCCGTGCCCGCTTAAGCCCCTCACACAGAAAAACTAATCCCCATTGTGCTTCGGAACCACCATCTCCAGCCATTGCTAATCCTGGATACAGTCAATGTTACACAACCACGGTTATCAGGAACAGAGAGATAGAGGAAGAGAGAGAGAAAGACGAGGAAAGAAATACTGGGCAATAGCAGTTGCATACAAACACACACACACACACACACACAAACATCCCTAAATAACGAATGATGTTTCCCTGGATCCTTACCTTTGTACTGGGGGGTAAACTTCCTGATCTCTGGTGGAAGGCTCTTGTAGAACTGGTGCTCGCGGGGGATGAGGGGCTTGCAGATGGTCTGCTCCCCGAAACGGAGCACACACGAGTGGCCCCCAACCTGGTGAACGAAGGGCTCAAGCATCACCCCTTTTCCGGGATAGGGTGTCCCATCTGCCTGCATGAGGGCTTCTAGAGCGGGACTCATCCTCACTCCGCATCTGATGGCTGAGCTGGGGGGGCCCACCACGGCGTCTGGGAGGGAGGCGGAAGAGCGGCCGCCCCTTTGGCTCCCTATCCTCTCGCTGTTCTTCTCTGGGCTGCTAGGGGGCGCTGCTGGAAGCCTGCGTCGCAGCAGGAAAAACAAAGGGCAGTGCAGGAAGGAAGGAGAGAGAGAAGAGAGGAGAAAAATCCTTTAGTTCCCTTCGCTTTCCAGGTCCAAGGCTAAGTTAGTGAAGTCCTGTGTCGGGTTAGGATATTCCCCCTGTATGAGTGGGGCTTAAAATGGTGGTTTTAACAGCTCCGGGAGCTGTATTTAGTGGATGAGAGCGAGTGTGGGTTCCCGTCGCTTGCTGGTACTGAACTGACGTCTCTGCTGAGCTCAGAGCGAGAAAAGATCACAACATGACCCATGGCTCCTCCCCTTACCCCAGCCTCAACCAATCAAGGGCTGGCAGCTGTTGTTGGGTGGGGACAAACCACTGAGGACAGGAGCAGGCAAACAAAGAGGAAGAGAGAGAGAAGAGGGGGAGGGGAGGTCGAGCACAGAAAACACAACGGCGACAAAAACAGAAAGGGATGTTATAGATAGACATAGATGAAGATGTGAGTTACATTACCAAGACGTATTTCAAATATCCCTGCAAAATTATATTTATAGATGCCGTTTCCATAACTGCTCCGGCAGCAGGTCATGAAAACCTGGGGAAATTCCACTGCGAGAGTGGAGAGACAAAAAGTGAAAGGGCTGATCTATGCTTTCCCTTTCCTTTCACCAATGTCACTTTAACAATCTTATCTTAGACGAGGCGGCTGAGGGAAAAGGATACCAGAACAAGAAAGACAAGTGGGATAAGAGGGGAAGGAGGGGCTTGTTGGCAGATGTAAACAGAGGCGGGGGTCCCTGGCCCTTTCCCCAGCACACGCCTTCCTCACAGACTCTGGATCATAAAGCCAAACACGCAAACATCCACCTTAACAAATGCATGGTGATGCATGGTGATGCATGGTCAAAAGCTAAAGCGTACACCCGAGGGAGCACTAATAGAGAGAAGTATTTTAGGAAATGATTGAAATGACTACTAAGAGTCTAACTAGGCTAATGACTGACAGTCAAGTATAAGCTGATGTGTGTGTGTGTGTGTGTGTGTGTGTGTGTATATGTGTGCATGCACGCATGTGTGAGCACCTACCAACCACTCACATGTTAATCCCCAAAATCCAACTTGCTTTCTGGAATTAGAGCTGTTAATAATCGATCCCATAGCACAGTCCAGAAGCAGAGGTAGAAGGGGATTACAGGGTGTACTCTGCCCCAGGACAGGCGCTCCTGCTTGGCAAGGATCCTGGGACACCCCAGTGAATGTGATAGATGAGACCAAAAGTGGAAAGGTTCAGTACATTGGTGTAAAATGGTGTGGAGCTGTGTTCCTGTGGACAACAGACTCAGGGTGTTGGTTAATGGTAATAGTGTGTGTGTGTGTATGAGTGTTTCCTTTCCATGTCAGTGTGTTTGCATGACTGGCTGCTTTTATGGCCTAGTCAAAGTTGGTAGATGAATGTGTCAGTGTTATGTCAGGTTGGCCTCGTCCCCTCTCCCATCACACGGGCCTGTGCCCAGGGACAATGGACCCCAGCTTGAACTGGCTGGGCCCTCAGCCCGATTACGAAACAGACAGAACCGGGCATGGCCAGGAACCTTCTAGAAATACACAGCACACATCCAGAGATACCTTACAAGAGACATCTAGGCTCACTAACATTACTCTGGACAAATTAACATAGTAATACAATTGATATATATATATATATATATGCAAATCATCAAAAAAGCAAATTAGCAAACAGGAAATGCAGTGCTAGGATAACATCTAGAGTGAGAAATAGAGGGGGCGAGAGAGAGTAGCGCAGACAGCGTGACCTAGAGAGGACCATGGTGATCGCCTGCAGCACTAAGCTGAGCAATACACTTGACTGAACCACCCCCCAGTCCTTCCGTCTCTCCCACACTCTTTACCTTTCAGCCCGTCTCTATGGCCCTTCTTCCCCCCACCGCTGTCTGCCAGGGGAGAACATGCCTTCCGAAGGACAGACAACCAGGGCAAAGCTACACACATGCACGAGAATGACAGATTGCTTCCCAAACACACTGTGCTAATCCCCAAGAACATGCCACTCACACCGCCTGGCCTCTTTCCCCAGACAACACCGTTGCTTTGGGTTTGGTCCTGTTCTGATTTCCACCTTTGGTCATCATAGCCTTAGCTAACAGTCCATTTCAACAAGCCTGTCACCCCTCTCATACATCATGCCCGCCTGTTAATGTGTGTGTTATGGTGTCAGTGTGTGTGAGTAGGTCAATGATCGTGTGTAGCAGGAGCCAAGAGATGTGGGAGGAGTCACACGAGAGCATGAGAGCCAGTGAGATGGTGTGGAAGTGTCACACATGCCGTGACATCTGCACAGGCTTCAGCAGGTGAAACCCCAATTACTGAGGCGTGTTCCCTCTCCATCCCTCTCTCCCTCACACACACCCTCACGCCTACCCCCTCTCTCTCTGGTTCTCCATTTCCATCCATTTTAGATAGACCTATGAGGATTAGTTTCTAATAAAAACACATGATAGTCATGCTGTCAGGAATATTTAAATCACAAAGATATGCCAATCTCTGAATGGACTGGAATAATATTCTGGGGTCCTTGTCACTCGACACTGGGAATACCAAATAAACATTGCATCTAATAATACACACACACACCCCTAGTGTCACTCACAAACAAGCATGATTGCGAGCACATAGCCCAAACACCAACACACACACACACACATAGAAATAACACTGCTTGCATTCACACACTGCTTGCAGTCACACTGTCAACAGAGCGCACACGTCACCTCACACGCGTGGCCCAAACACAAGGTTGGGCCCGGATGTCATGATGTTTACAGGGAAAACAGGTGGACCTCCTGACTCCCCACACGCACACCTGCACAGTGTCCCAGATACACACCTGTGCTCAGGTGTTGTGGCTTCAGTTGAGTTGACCTGGGGGCGACACGTCACTGGAAACATTTCAGGGTCATGACTTTGACAGCAAAGTATTTAGGGGGTAATTACTTTTAAAAAGTGTACATACATGTGTTGGGATCAAGACCCTCGTAATTAGGTCCTAGCTGTTGAAGAAACGAAGGAACTTTTTGTGAAAGACCCGTCCCAGAGGGAGCTGTGGGGTCTGGAAGGAGCAGGGCAGCTGTGGTGGCAGTTACAGGTGACAGGGAACCAGGGTCACCACAGACCTGACCACAGATATGACCACAGACCTGACCACAGCCAGTCTGCTGAGGTACTGTCTGCTGCAGCGGCTACACTGCCAAGACAACGTGGCCAGTTTGTTGACTGACTGGGAAACACACACTCTCTACCTGGTGGCATACCTTGTGCAGCATACCAGGTTACATAAGAACATTCCTGAAACGCTCGTGAAGTTAAACGTGTACAATCCAAGGCATGCACACATACACAGGCAAACTAGCTGGCTTACTAAGTGCCTATACTCAGCACTACCTTCAGGCTACAAGTGTCCAGGGACATAACACGCGAACACACACAAGTCACTAAAGAATGGTATTTGAAAGACAACTAGGCCAGTGCGCACACACACACACACATCAGTATAGCTGAGATTGGCCCACATTCTGAGGCATGGATAATGCATGGTCTATGTGCTGTCCTCAACATCACTTGAATGAAAGGTGAGAGCAGACTTACTTTTGCTGTCACAGTTCAATACACAAAGCATGCTTGGTTAGCACACTACCTAAAGAAACTACACAGACATCATGTAAACACAATCCATTTGGCCTATGTGCGCACCCACACACACTTCCTCTGAACCACTGATTGCAATGTTTAAATGCAGTACAGCTTCCCCTACTTGGAGATAATGGTGTGTCATCAGGCAGACCCACAGTAAATGAGTTCCATGGAGGAATGTCTGTGACTCACAGCGTCTTCATTTGAGTAGAGGAGTCCATAAAGGCTCAAGTGTGTGTGTTTGTGTGCATGTACGTGTGGACACCTGTGTCAGGGATCATGTATGAAGGGAATTAGCCTACTTGTTTACATTTGTAAGTTCACGTGTACAAATTTATATTTGGGGTTGTTTTTACTAAACCTACTGTATTTCAGGAGGGTCCCAGACGAGGGTTAGCCTTCTTGCTGTTTGACCCTATTTTCTGGTTATTGTAGATCAAGGTGATTTGATCACCAGCCAGTCTTGGAGAACTGTATGTGGGAGTGTGTGTGTATATTAGAGCCCGACCGATAAAGGATTTTTAAGGCCGATACTGATACAAATATTTGGTGATTTAAAAATCCGATATTCCGATATCGGCCGATATAAAAAAATATTTTAAAAATCCAGAAACGCGTAACAAAACAAACTGATTTCCCTAACAGTAGTTATTTGTAGTTTACATTTAGTCACTTTTAGCAGAAATTCTTATCCAGAGTGACTAAGTACAGGGACATTCCCCGAGTGCCTTCCCAAGGACACAACGTCATTTGACATGGCCGGGAATCGAACCAGCAACCTTCTGATTAATAGCCCGATTCCCTAACTGCTCAGCCATCTGACTCCTGTTATTATTTCCTCACTAAAATAACGTTAATGCAGTTTCTGATAAATAAAATGTATAAAAATACAAACTTACGATATGAAACTTAAAGTCCTTTGAACAAAAACACAATAAAAAAAATAAAAAATATTAATATTCATTTATCGGCCATTATAAATGCCGATACCGATAGTTTGGAAAATGCCCAATATCGGCCGATAATATCGGCCCGCCGATATATCGGTCGGGCTCTAGTGTATATGTGTGCATGCTTACTAGTTGCTAAGTGCTAGGTAGTCAGTACTGAAGGAGCAGGTGTAGGATGCAGGCTCCAGTTTACTGACAGTGTTTAAGTACAAAACACTCCTGGGGCATTCAAACACAGATCATCCCTGAAAGTGCCCTCCCTTTTCTTGCACTCAATATGACCAGCATTCTGCACTGTCATATTGATAGAGCCCCCCTTCCTCCAGGATATACACCCTTAGGTCTGCTGGCTGGGGGGGTTCTGACATCTCCCATTATTGGACCACATCCATCCACTCCTCCCCCTATGCCATCACTCGCAGGCAGACACACACACACATGCCCTAGGCCCCGCCTCCCTGACCCATATCCTGCTGGACAGCAACGACCAGCTTCAGTTTACCGAGGTTGTGAGCACTGGCAAAATTACATCTCTCAACCACCGTCCATCTCTCCCTCACCATTTGGTCAATTTCCTGTTCCTGTAAAAACGCTGCATCTCTCCCTGTTGTGGGAGTGTGTTTTCCCTTTCAGAGAGACAGTGCTGTGATAGCTTGCAGTCAGCAGGTTTGTTGACACAAATCCCACTCTCAGCTCCCAGACCCCCCAGCTCTCAACACCTCCTCATGTGAAAGACAGACTACTGCCTCGGGTTCTTACTGCCTCGGGGTCTCCCTCCCAGAGACAACCACAAACGGATGCATACTTCTGACTTCTGACATCTCAAATTCTCCTCCTGGATATGCCATTCCATGGTGAACTACAGTATACAGTCAATGGACAGAGAGTTCTGGTCCCCTTACACACCGAGTCTCAGATCCACAACCCTTCAACCAGCCAGACGAAATGTGTGCTTGTGTCAATTTCCAACTGAAATAGGTGGTGGGGGGCAGCACTGGCTATAGTCCAGATGTTACCAGAGGGCTGCGTGGCTAGCAAGAGGATTAGTGGAGAAGGAGCCAGGGAGGGGAAGGGGAATGACTGATATAAACCCACTTTCTAAGCTTCTACCCTAAATCTCTCCCACAACTCTCTGAGAAAGGTCAGTCTCTGGAGAGCCTGGGCTATAGAGAGGAGCGTGGAGATCAGGGCTACAGACGAGGTAAACAGAGACATGTATAGATCTGTAGGAAACTCCACACTAGCATACTGACATAACAGCGGGGTCAAAGCTAACCCTCAGGCTTAGAAAATAATGTATATCACACCTCTGAGTCAAGTTCATTACCAATGCACAGTGTGTGTCAGAGCTGTGGTCTAGATATGTTACAGGACTGTGAAAGGTCAAGGTTAAGCATTTTAACAGCAGCCAAAAGCCTTGTCATTATGTTTCCCACATCCATTGGTGCTCATATTTCCAGTTCATTGAGTATGTGCATGTCTCAAAACCAAGATACTTTATTTGCGCCTTGAACACTTCAGGTCTAAAAATATCTACAAACTCAATTTGAGTGTACTGTCCCTTTCAATTTTAAAGACCTGGTTTCACAGCTTGTTGACCAAATAGTAACACTTTTTCCCTGCTCTTGTGTGTCATTTGTGTTTAATTATCCATGTAGGCATTTTCCTACTCAACAGAAGCTAAGGCACCCATGTCTATGCACAGTCTCCGGCCCTTCCCTTGACAGCCCAGTGCAGTAACGAGAGGCAGATGACCTGCTGTCACAGGCAGCGCGGCTTATGAAACCCCTCCCCAGCACGTGTAGAGCAGGAAGTCACATGGCCTGTCCACAGGGCTAGAGCTGTCAAAGAGCAGACACACACTCCAGCAACTCCACAATGTGGAGGCCTGCACTTAGGAACCATGATATATACACACACACACACACACACATAACACACACTCTGGAAATCTGCATGTGCACAGCTGCTCCTGACCCACAGGCACACAGTTCCAAAACAACAAGTGGGATCAACACCAGATACAGCTGTATAGGCACAGTGCAGATCCTGAGGTCCAGATGGAAACACTCAGACCTCTAGTCAGCAGCAGAGCCCTGAGAACTGGTCTGCACAAGACACATGCACACACACGCACTGTGCTACTAGTCTACTAGTGCAGCCCTGGATTGTTATATTTAGTGGAATCATGTTTGATAGACTTTGCCGCAAACTAATGTGGATGAGAATAAAAGACAATAAATTGCTGTGTACGCAGTGTTGGTGTGTTATTGTGTCAGCAGTGTCGAGTCAGCCCAACAATGATTTCTATCTGATTCTCACACAGATGTGCACACACACATTCCTTCTCTCTCTCTCTCTCTCTCTCTCTCTCTCTCTCTCTCTCTCTCTCTCTCTCTCTCTCTCTCTCTCTCTCTCTCTCTCTCTCTCTCTCTCTGTGTGTGTTTGTATTACGAAAAGCTTTGCTCAAGCCCAATATGAGGAAATGGCACTGACTGGAGTCTTTCTAAGGCTCTCCCAACTATTACACTACTGAAACTCTATCTCTTCCTCCTCCCCTCCTCACACTTCTGCCTTTCTCTGAGCCTCTATCTCTCCCTCTCTTTCTCCCCCTCTCTCTCTCCCCCTCTCTCTCTCCCTCTCCCTCTTACACTACTGAAACTCTATCTCTTCCTCCTCCCCTCCTCACACTTCTGCCTTTCTCTGAGCCTCTATCTCCCTCTCCCCCTCTCCCCCTCTCCCCCTCTCTCCCTCTCTCCCTCTCTCCCTCTCTCCCTCTCTCTCTCTCTCTCTCTCTCTCTCTCTCTCTCTCTCTCTCTCTCTCTCTCTCTCTCTCTGTGTGTGTGTGTGTGTGTGTCTCTCTGTGTGTGTGTGTGTGTTTGTATTACGAAAAGCTTTGCTCAAGCCCAATATGAGGAAATGGCACTGACTGGAGTCTTTCTAAGGCTCTCCCAACTATTACACTACTGAAACTCTATCTCTTCCTCCTCCCCTCCTCACACTTCTGCCTTTCTCTGAGCCTCTATCTCTCCCTCTCTTTCTCCCCCTCTCTCTCTCCCCCTCTCTCTCTCCCTCTCCCTCTTACACTACTGAAACTCTATCTCTTCCTCCTCCCCTCCTCACACTTCTGCCTTTCTCTGAGCCTCTATCTCCCTCTCTCCTCTCTCCCTCTCTCCCTCTCTCCCTCTCTCCCTCTCTCCCTCTCTCCCTCTCTCCCTCTCTCCCTCTCTCCCCCCTCCCCCTCCCCCTCCCCCTCCCCCGTCCCCCTCCCTCTCCCCCCTCTCCCTCTCTCCCTCTCTCTCTCTCTCTCTCTCTCTCTCTCTCTCTCTCTCTCTCTCTCTCTCTCTCTCTCTCTCTCTCTCTCTCTCTCTCTCTCTCTCTCTCTCTCTCTCTCTCTCTCTCTCTCTCTCTCTCTCTCTCTCTCTCTCTCTCTCTCTCTCTCTCTCTCTCTCTCTCTCTCTCTCTCTCTCTCTCTCTCTCTCTCTCTCTCTCAGCACAAATGAACGAGTGAACAGAGAATGTTTATGTCTTTTTCTGCAGCAGTTCAAGTTTCCTCACATATCAGTGTGTATGTGCATGCAGTGTGTGTGTGTGAGAAACTGTGTCAACAGCCTTACGTAACAACTTCTGAATTTTAACTGAACCCCATGACATTGAGTTCATCAGTACAGTCAGCTCAAAGGTAGCATCCAGTTCTATTAAGAAAAACATACTAACCCTCCCCCAGAGAACAACACTGGCTGTGGTCTTCTCAAACAGCCTGGTTGACTTTGGAATACAGACATTCTGTGTGGACAAGTTATAGATTGAGTGAATCAACAATATAGGGTAATGTAGTTTAAAGCTTTGACAACTACATGCATGTTGGTCCACTCATTCGACAGTGTATGTGTATACTCTAAATGTTTGCCTATGTGTGTGTATTTGTGTGCAAGTATGAGGCAATGACTTTGTGGATAACTCTGCATCCCAGTATGGGACATCCTAGATGGTAAACACTTGGCAAACACTTTTGAATTGGCACCTCGTGCCAATTCAAAAATTAGCACGATGGGACTGGTTGCTGGAACAGGACACGAGGATCTAGGGAAGTCCAAAACGGAACAGAAACCTACAACAGAAAAAAAACTAACCAAGGGAGAAAAAGGCCAAACACCAGCAGAAAACATAACATAAAGGGTCATTCTGGCCTTGCCCAACACATTTCAACAAACTAAACCATGCCCAGACCTCATTTGCTTGATCAAATTAGGAGCCTGCCACCAGACTAATGCATTTTACTGTCACTGTTAAGAGTCTAGTTACTTCCATACACCAACTCCCTTGATTGCTACAAGCACAGTACTTGTAGATCAATATAACTTGCAAAAGCTTTGATTTAGGTCACTACTGACACGACTGTGTCTGCCTGACCAATTGGTTTCCAACAACACTAACCAAGGAAGACAATCATTTCCCATCATGTTATAACAGCAACTACCATTAAGGTGCACATGCTCAAATCAGCTAGTCTGTGTGTGTTTGAGTCATGTGTTTGTGTGCTTGTGTCCCTGTATGTGCGTGTGTTCAGCTGTGACACAAGTGAGAATGTCTCTGCCCGTTCCTCCCAGAGCCACAAAAGCCTCTAATTGGGATTAGGCCTGAAGGTGGAGGGTGTGGAGGGTGTGGAGGGTCTGTTGAAGAAGAGTGGAGCTCGCACGGTAGGCGGAGCACCACACCCTGCTAGGACACCAGCTAGAGGCCCACGTGTTCGTGTTCGGGGCGTGTTCGGGGCCTTAAGAGTTGACAGGCTAAGAGTCTCATCTAATCATGAAGTAACACGACTCTCTGCTTTTATGAGCTGGGGTGTATGTAGGTCAGGGAGTTCACCTATCCTACTTCCCTCGTTAATTTATAGAAGACATAGGAAATCGAGAGAAAACGGCATTTGATGTCAGAAGCTTCTGCATGGGAAGAGCAGACTGAATCGTGAGTTACGAAGGACGGGCCAAATGGAGATGGGAGCAAGCGAGCGAGAAAGAACGATATGATCGGCATCCATGTTATTTATCACATCCTGATCCCAAAACTAGCAGTCATGTTCCGGTCGCTCTGCTGCTGGGAACTGCTTTGGAGATACGTGGAAGCGTGCTCAGCAGAGCACCATGTGAACCATTTATGTGTAAATAACAAGGGTAAGAAAATACTGGGAGGGATACATTCACCCATCTTTAAGCACCACATAAATCTTTGAGTTTTTTGGTAAGATGGGAGATGAGAACTCTGGTGCTGCTCAGAGTGTGGCAGTGTGACCTGCCTCAGAGCCATGACAGGTCACTTGTAATGGCCTTATTGCCATGCAATAAGAAAATCATACTTGGAAAAGTGCACACACATGGCAGAGGTGGGCGAAGATAAATCAAAATGATTCTTGTTACAAAATAAAGTACATAAACACTGGTGCCAAAAATGATCAATACAAAATAGCATGTATTCTGTCATTTCAAAACACATTTGTTAAATTTAGTTTTCAAATTCTGGCTCTCAATTCACGTTTTCATGAACATAAAATGTGTGCAAGCTCCCGATATCTGGGGGGACAAACTCCACAAAAGTTAAAGTTGACCATGAAAATTGGGAGAATTGGGGAAATGGACTAGTGTGGTCTTATCAAATCAGTGTGTGTGTGTCTAAGCACTTTGTTCTTCATTTAAATATGTATTTTCATACCTTTTTGTTTTATGTTACTTTTATATTAATGTTGAAGGAACCAAGGAGAAAGTATTTTGAAAAAAAAAAATTACTCCACTCTAAAAGGTGTCTTTTAACAAATCACATTTGCATTTTTTCCGCCGTCAAATACCAATTACAAAATACTGAAAATTTTAAAAAGTATTTCACATACCGTACAAGTCACATAAATACTGCTCATCTGCGCACACACAAACATGGAGGTTTGTTTAAAAATCTGTTTCATAATAAAAACTGTTGATTTAGAGACTCACAAGTCAGGATGTGAGCCCTTCTCAAACTGTGCACGTGTCTGTGTGAATGTGCCCGTCTCGTCAGTCAGGGTGCAATACAGTGTGGCGATTGTGTATTCCGTATGAGTGCTACTGTCTGGATGACTGCTCAATGCCATTGTGATATTTAGCAGTAGAACACAATGTGACAATGAGGTGTGATCAGGGTGTGCTTGACCATCACACAAAACATGGCTGGAGTGTTTCAATAGTCACTGAATCAATTGTGCTACTGGTGTGATATTCCTGTCCAGTATCGTCAAAGCCAATAATCATTGTGCCAGGCTGATACTTCCCTCAGACTCTCCTGTCCACGTGAGGGTGTCACCCTCCTCCCAGGACAGAGGGCTTAGTCTAGACCAGGGCCCCTGTGACAAGCTTGGACCCCCTTGATGCCCTAAATGGTCTAGTCTGAATACTTATAAACATGGTATTTTGCCTGTAATGTCTGCAATGCGGTGAATAAAACTATAGGACAATAATAATGTACCTGACAGTACAACTGTCCCCCCCCAAAGGACCAATAGCATATTAGGCTGGAGGTCATGATGTTTTGGCTCATCGGTGTATAATCCTTATCCCATGTTATAATCCTGCAAAGCTCCACATTAATATGAGTCTCTCTGGACTTATGGCCATGTCTATGACGAGGAATATGCATGTGTAAGTATACATATGTATGAGGTAGAGTTTATATGTGTGTGATAGGTGTGTGTGAACTAGGATGTGCATGTGAACATGAACACTGCTGCAAGTGTTACTTTGTCAGTGACTGTCTGCCTGCCAGTGTGTGTGAATGAGTGGATGAGAGATACTGCAGTTCTCTGCCTGTCCCAGTGCACATGAAGAGTGGTGCACGTGTTTCTGCAGAGGCGAGTGAACGAGAGCAGCACCCTGCAGCCCAAAACACTGTACTCCTCTCTCCTCCCTCCCAGTCTGTCTCCATCCATCCCTCTCTCCCACCCGTCTGCTTCCATTACCCATCTGTCCTTTTCTGACACAGCTTTCTCACCTCCTCTCACAGTCCAGATCCCTCCATCTTTCTCTCCTCATACTAATCCTTCCCTCAAAATCTGCTTCTGTTAGTTTCCGTGCTCCGAGATGTTTTTGTCTTATCCCTCTCTCCATCCAGTCTTTTTCGACCTGGTTCTACCTCTTCACCCTCGTAACGTGTGGGCATACACACACTTTATGTCATCCATTTCTAACCCCCCTGCATCCCTCCCGTGTCACTTTCCCCTCTCCGTGTCGTCGTGACAAAATCGAGCCTCATCACTTACCTCTTTCACCCGCACTCGCCCCCGTCCTTCCTTCTCACACTCTCACATCAACCCTCTCTGCGGCAGCGTGGAATTTTACAGAGCTATGCAGTGCCTGGGCTGGGAGAGCGAGGGAGAGACGGAGAGAGGGAGGGAAGGAGAGAAGGTGAGGATGGTTGCTTCCTGACACAGAGCACAGATAACCTGAGCCAGTCTACTGAAGGACATGATACCTCACCCCACACACAGTGGAAAAACACCAGAGAGAAACCCTGTAGAACTGCAGAGAAACCCTCTATTTCTGGACACTCCCCATTACATGTCTTGATTCTTTGTTCAATATAAAAGCTACCCACGCACATCTATCCTACGCACTTGCAGATGCTATGAGTAGAGTAGACAATCATGACAGTGCAAATGATACCCAGTCTGTTTGCATCCATTGAAGAAATGGGTGAAAGGTAGGTAAGAGGAAACTACAGTCTGGGAAGCAAAGCCCCAAACTTTTATTAACAATACCATCTATTGATCTGACTGACCTGACTGTTTCCTAACTAGGACAGATTACCACAGTAGTGAGCTCATCAACCAGGAAGGTCAGTGTACAGCCATGAAATATGCTAGGACAGCCTCTATTCCCTCTCAAATACATTATTTATGTACTGATAAATCAGAGCCTTTGTTACAACTTGGAAACAACGGGGGTGTCCAACCTATAAATACTTAAACCTCTGAATACTTAAACCTCTGAATAGAGTGAAGGAACTCTGCCCACATGACAGGCTGTGCTCCACGCCAGTGAACTGCAGTACATCTGTTGTGTAGCCTCCAACCAGGGTTCTCATTCTATTTCAATCAATAACAGGCAGCTGGCATTAGGACAACCCAGCTAATTAGCACGTGGCGTGGTGGGTTTTCCAGCTGTAAATCAGGGACATGATTTGTTCAACCCTGACTGATGCTGTTGGGGGGTCCGACAGTGGTGCGGTCTGTGTGGTCTGTGTGTACGGTAAGGGGATGATTCGAGTGGTCTGCAGGATGCAGGCATGCCCAACAGAAGATCTACCAGGTGGCAGGATGCTGCTCAGTTGCAGCCTGCCAGGATGAAGGAGGTGGCAATATCTAAATATGCATATGCCACTCCTGAAAGAGAAAGGCTGTTGCTGATGGTGCCGTCTGATGTTCTTGTACTCCTAGTCTGCAGTTCTGAAGTGGAGGTGGTGATTTGGAAATGATGTCATAAGTGGTGGTGATGAGTAAGCCAGTTGAGGAAAGTGTACAGCCTGATAGTCACAGTGTGTGTGAGTGTGTTGTTGAGGTTGTGTGCCGATTAGGCTAGGTTTATGCTGCAGCACAGTGGAGGGAGGCTGGTGATTGTATAGCCTAAAGGACAAGTGTGTGTGTGTGTGTGTGCGTGCCACGGGTCGATGGCCTGCGTCAGCAGTGTGGACACACTGCTCCCGCACTGCTGAACACATTTCACACTCATCACTGCTCACAGTCACTCTGGCTGTGTCATACCACGCATAGACAGTTTTTCTTACATCTACCTCGCTACACTACGCAATTACTGGACAAGCACTCGTACATCCTATATAAAACAGAAATATGTAACAAATATGTATTCTGGCATCACAATTCAAACAGATCCAAGGCAAATGTTTTCCATAAACTTGTAAACACCAGTGTCAAATAAGTGGGCAGGGCTGTGATGGATCTGACCTGTCAACACTCCCGTATCAGACCGGCCTTGACCAGGTGAGGCCTGGGGAGTGGAGACCAGGAGCCCAGGGGGGGCTGAGGGGAAAGTATAAAGGACAATGATGTAAAAAGCATTGGGGAGGCCATGCTGCAAACCCCAGTCATTCCTTCACTAGATCCCTCCATCATTCCTGACCCTATTTGCATCACTCTCTTTCCAGACGGGCGCCAAGGCATATCACCCCCCACTGGACTGGCCCTCGGACCTGGGCCAGCGATGTGTCAGGCTGGACCGGCCCCCGTGTCCACATGTCCTCTCCTGCAACCACCCAACCCAATAAACAGACAACAAAAACTTGGCAGCATGCACGTTCTGGGAGTATACGTACATGGAAGGGTTAGGTGAACAGGGGTGTTTGCAGTTTGCTCCCATACAGGTGCAGGGCACAAGTACCAGTCTACAAGTACCAGTCTACGTGCACTATACTGTGGCTAAGGACCCTTTAAAGATAATGCAGTCTTCAGTCTCTGACTATGTAGATCTTGTGTACTATTCCACTGATTGTGTAACTCTGACCCTGCGCACAGCATTACTAAATCCCTGAGATTAAGCCAGAGATGGAACAAAAGTGAGACTGAGAGGGAAAAGCGGACAGGTGTAGGCAGAGAGAGAGGGACGGAGGCAGAGAGAGAGGGACGGAGGCAGAGAGAGTGGGACGGAGGCAGAGAGAGAGAGGGACGGAGGCAGAGAGGGAGGGACGGAGGCAGAGAGAGTGGGACGGAAGCAGAGAGAAAGGGACGGAGGCAGAGAGAGAGGGACGGAAGCAGAGAGAGAGGGACGGAGGCAGAGAGAGAGGGACGGAGGCAGAGAGAGAGGGACGGAGGCAGGTGGTTGGCTGCCAGGGAGCAGCAGGCATCTGGCCCAGTCTCCCAGAGAACAATGAGGACACCAGACAGAGAGGACGGCTTAGCCTCAGAACACACACACACTTGTGCAAACACGCAAATACACACACTTACTCCTGCAAACGGGAACACACACAACCACACCTCGGTTACAACACTAAAGAGGTCAAACCAAGGCTGTTGGCACCACGACAGCCATTACAAGATTTTCTCAAAAGACCAATGTGATGACATTATCTCTGCAACTAAATAGCCAATTATCGATGACACGAAGACTTGATTCCTTAGCTTCCTCAGCTCCTCTCTCGGGGTACAGTACCGGAGGGGGAGAGGAAACTCATTCAGCTGTATCTGGATCAGCCCTCCCAGGACACAGCTATTTTAACTAACAGAAGAACTTGAAATGAGAACAAAAACCTCAACCCAGAAAGTCTGAGGCTGATAGAATGGAGGGAGAGGGAGGAGATAACCTTCAGTGAGGAGAGCTAAAAACAGCTTGAGTGTTTAATAGGAGAGAAAGAATGAGGTAAATTAGAGCCTGTGCCAGAGAATGAAAGGACACTCTGACTTAAAGATAGCATCTTAAATATAACTCAGACAGAGAAAGGGAGAGAATATAAAAAGGTTAACATTTTAATAATAATTTAGTTCTTTCTTTTCATATTCTCCTAGCCAGCTCAGACCAACTCTTTGTTCTAATAATAAAACTGCAGTCTCCATGGCAAAAGTCTTGCAGGTTAGAAGAACATAAAACTGTCCTCCAACCCCTGACCATCTCAAACATTTATCTCTTAGCAATTATGGCACCATCAGCAAGACTATGTCCAGATCAATGTTTGTGGTCAGTACTACGGAGGTGCCCAGAGTAAGATGAGATGTTTCCTGCTATGGCTTGTATCAGATGACCAAGGCTCATATACAGAGGGACTGAAAGCCACTACCTGACATAATGCGTGACACTGAGACCCATGCCGTTTTAAACTAGGTCACTAGTTTAAAACTCCCTCTCCAGCCTCTCTCTCTTTCACTACGTATCCCTCGCACCACCACCCCTCCACTCTATAACCAACATGCACTCAAAACCTGTCCTCAGGATGTGTCAACGTCCAACTGTACATGCAGTACACACAGTGGACGTCTCTGTGCGTAGCATGAACACTGCATGCAAAGTGTGGTGTGTGCTGTTTGAGTTGTCTACCTGACAGCCTTCTCCTGTGGTCTGTGAGTGTACAATGTGTGTGTATGTACAATGTGTGTGTATGTACATGTGAGTGTGTGTGTGTGTGCACTTGGCCCTTCATTTCATACGGTGTGTAGCGTAGATCCTATGGGTAAAACCATGACTTCTGTGCAGCTTATTGTAACTAAGAAGAGAAAACATCAATGACATAACTCCCCTGAGACAGGGTCATGGCACCTGCTTGGTTGCCCAGATACTGGGCCTTTGCTTACGTATGAGCCACGAATAACGAACTGCTGGTAACTGGTTACAGCAGCACAGCCTCCAACTGACGACACACTGAGAAGGAGAAGCAAGACTGCAGAGCTCCAAGCACAACTCACAGAAGACCATCCAATAACAGGTATGGTTATGGTACATTATTGCCATAACTGGCTTTAATGAGAAATATTAATAGTCATAGGTAGGGTTATACTTAATTTCAATGTGATGTGTTTTTTGTGCGCGGGAATGGCTGTACTGATCAGCATACAACTCCAGTCTATTCAAGAAAAGCAGAAGGTAAAATGTTTCAATAAGGCTCTTCCTTTTCATTATAACTCAGTAGAACATTGTGTTAAAAGACAAACATGGGAAAGTGATGATATAAAACTTCGGATGGAACATCAATGGCATTTGTATCACAAACAACCCAGCCCAGCAAGGACAAGGAATTGTAGCACATGTTGTCCATCATGTTTCAAAAGCCAATGATGTTATAGTGCCAAGGTCATTCTCCAAAACAGAAGGCCACAAATAAGTTGTATCCCAGCCAGGGGTGCCAATAAAAATGTTGGGCCCCATGAACAGATGGCAATTTGGGCTCCCCCACCCTCCCATTTTCGGTATGTCGGGTTATTCATTCAACACATTTTCAAGCTTTTCACAGTGCCCTGGGTAGTCATTTCCACTCTTTGCCCTACTTTGAACGCCCCCTGATCCCAGCAACTTTAGACTGAAGAGGAGGATATACACATCTTAAAGTAATCTTCATAGAAGAAACCAATACTAACAGCGCACTGATGGAGGATCACATTTCTGTCTGGAGGCACAGTCGGGGTCCTTCTGATGCATCTGCGAACTCTGCACGTGAGAAAACTTTTCCTCACCCCTGTCTAGCTTCCCATTCAGGGAGAGGTCACCTCAAAAGGTGTCTTTATAGAGCAAGACATTCTACACCTGCTACTGACACTGGATACCACATCCATTTCAGATGACTGGCCAACGGGAGGATCACAGAGAACAGATGACATGGCATGTGCTCTCACGAATACACACACATTTTCGATGGCCATCTCAATAACTAAGTTAAATTGGACAATTACGGTAGTCGTCAAAACGTAGATTCCACGGATATGACAAATCCTAACACTGGTTCATACAACTTGCTTACTTATAACCTTGCTTGCTAATATTTTCATGCACAAATCAAAAAGTTTGTACTAAGCCTTAGTTCCTTTCTCTTCAGTACGTATGTAGCCTACAGCAAGCTAAAAAGGTCTTCCTGAAATCCAAAATCTACTAGTAAGTGTGCAACCATGTGACGACTCCACCTCACCCACCAGCCATACTACAAGTGGGGACATGCATGTGCCTACTTTAAGCTTTAACTGTAGTCAGTAACATTAACTAGACTTTCAGAGAATGATTAATCCAAGACAATAAACTCGCTGCTCTATACTTTGTAACACATTTATCTCTTTACATACCGTTTCATTGAGACGAAATGTATCAACATGCACACGTGTGCAGTCTCCCACGTGTTCCTAAAAATGTGGGCGGGAATAACTAATATTAGTCTTGCATTGGTCAACAAGACAGTGAGAAACTCCCATTCGATTGGATACAGGCCTTTTTATGGATTTTGTGACGTGTCAGGAGATAAACTTGTCTCTAGTTTGAAAGGTTATTCATCATTTACCCGTGCAGGTGTCAGGTTATTCATTGTCCAAAACATCTCAAAAACGTAAACTGTTTTCGGAAGGGATTAGGTAATCTGTCACTTAAGAGTCTCTCTGTATGATAAGATCTGTTTTCTGCGCCTGCAGTCATGGCCTCTAAAAACACGCTATTGGCACATTCTGAAAATAAGACCAAACACGTGAGTGAGAGGGGGTCTGGAGAATTAATGGATCAAAAGAGTGAATTTAAAAAGACAGGATTTGTATCCTCCCCACTCTATCTGGAGAGGGCCACAAATGAAAATGTATAAACATGTTCTTTGCACGAGATGAAAAAAATGTAATCCTCAATCTTTGTTAGTTTTTTGAGTGCGCGCGTGCATGTGTCTTTAGTGGTGGTAACCCTTTCCTGTCTACTTCAAATTAAATTGCATCCTGTTATGTAAGTTAATACATAAAGTTAACGTGGAGGCACAATTATAGACTAGACTACCGACACTTGAGTCTTGATGTGTGTACAGTATCTCTGTGTGTGTGCTTCTTCTGCATGTGCACTAGGAGCCTACAGAACGCTCACGTGCACACCCATGCATGTACAACACACAACATATGTGTCCCTTCCCCCTTCTTGCTTGTCCTTGTTCCTTTGAACAGCTGTTTTTCTTCTTGTGCCTCCTAGTTTATTTTAATCTGTTTCTCCTTCCCTCCCGCTATCTGCATCCCAGGCTGGAGGGGATGGTGGACCTGTGTAAACTCATCAGAGCCAGGGAGCACACAGTGTTATTCCTAAGTAAACACAAAGAGGCAAGATAAAGGCTCGGGACCACACCTACAGAAATGTGGACAGCTCACCTGCTACTTACCCCTGCCACTAACCACTGTCTGCACAGGTAGCTGTCATAGACGCTAAATAGACCTCCAAAAGTCAATGGCACATATTGACCCCATAATCTTTTCCATCCATTTCCAACCTACCGCACGACACTCCTTCCTCTAAGTTCTCTGAATCAGCATGTGGTTTGTATGTATGACTGTGGTACAGTAAGTGTGGTCAGCTAAAGGTTGGTCTGGCCTTCATACACTTGTTATTATCTGTCATCAGGGGACTTAATGGAGTCTCCACCACTTCAGACACGTCCTTTAGATGTTAAGAGGGGTTTATGAGCTTTCTGCTGTGTCAGCTCTCTAACACACCCCAGCTCTGAATCCCCTCACACTCTGATCACTCAGCACACAGACAGGGAGCCACAACAGAACACATCTGCAGGGGGCCCAGGTCCATGGCAACAGTAACCGCTGACAACAAACAGCAGTGAGCTCTTTTGCCTGAACACTTGAGGTTCCTCATTCCCTGCTCTAAATATAAAGCTTTGCCACACACAGGTCAATGGAGGCTGATGGCCTGATATAGACAACTTGTTCATGCTCGATCCCCTGAACATGTTTACTACCTCTAAGGCATGCTACTCAGTAACTCCTGTTACAACACCACTCCAAGTCCTCCAAACATCAGAGACAGGGAAAGGGGTCATTCAGGCCCTGTATGAGGACACCACAGCTAGAGCCTGGGAATATACTACTCTGAGCACTGCTAGACAATTGCCAATCAGAGCAGCTTTGTGCCACTGGGCATAGCTCTGACCTAAACCACATCTGTGGTTTCAACTGTGTTATTTATGATTCAGAGAGAAAAAATACATCCTGCCGTTAAAATCATACCCTAGTTGGGCAGCAGATTCATGTGCCAGGGGGTTTGTTCCCATTCCTCCTGGCATAGCCTTGAACATATTTCAAAGAATGTCAATCAGTGCTTTCAGAGCTAGTTTGGCAATGCTGTTCCTTAGCCCTGGTTAGCATTGAGCTTTTTCTTTACCCTCTGTCTCCTGACACTATCTTTAATTGACTCATGTTATAATACACTCACCATGGAAGTCATGACATTTGCTTGGCTTGCCTTGATTCAGGTCACAGTAATGAACAGAACAAGCACACTCCTCTGCTGTATCCGGCTCCTCACAACCGGCTCCACCTTTTAGACAAACACGCTTCACAGGCTGTACGCACGCTGCAAAGTCAAACTAAGATGTCATACAGAGCTGACACATTGGAGTTTATGAATTCTATACCAACCCCAGTTAAGAAGTTTACCCAGTTATTACTCTGGTACAGCATTATATTTTGTGTTACCTGAGGGAGAGGCAAAAGTCTTTTTTCACAAGTCATGTTTTACAAAAAATGACACATACAATACATAATTGAAGGTTAGAACAAATACATCAGCAAACCAGTGTCAAACTAAAGTAAAAAAATAACTTAGGATTCATTAATGTTTTAGTAGAAATAGGAGAACTGTTATATAAAAAACAATAGGTCTTGTACTGAACTGTTCAGTGACATTTAGATACTACTGACTGACATTTATACCTACTGACTGAATGGTGTTTCTGAAAGCTGTTACTGTGCTGCATACAATAAATTGAACTGTTGAAAACAGACCACATCTTCTGACCTATGACCAAATACTAAATGTCAAAAGCAAGATAGAATTATTGTGTTCTAAACAAAACCACAATCCAAGAAATTCTCATAGAACTGCCATGACAACTTATCCAATGTGTGCCTCTCAGTTTATCACATTTCAGTGCTGCCCCAGTAGATTTTGTCGAGTGACGCAAGTATTGCAGTGATCAAAGAATAAAAAGAGTTTATCTTTGATATGACATTGATTAAACAACAACAAAATCCGCCCCTGCTGCTGTGTGTGTGTGTAGCCAATATGTGTCTCCAAATCAAACAATGAGGCGATTCTTCCAGCTTCAGACAAATGACAAATAGCTCACATTCTGTTCCCTACTGCCTGATGCTGTTCATTCAGGAGTGTGCTGACTTGCTGTGTTGTTTGACTTCATATCTGTCTAAGGCCAAACATCATCATGTTGACTGACATAATGGAACATTCTGCTGTGTTGAAAGGTGGCACTGGTCAAAGCTCACAAATATGTAATGTCTGTCTCTGTCTCTCTCTCTCTCTGTCGCTCTCTCTTTCTCTATCAATAGCTCATCCTTCTCTCTTCTCCCTCTTCTCTTTCATCCATGAAGTTTCAGAATGATTTTCAGTTCTAGAATATCAATTCTGTCTGAGTCATGTGTGAATGTGTTACAGTAAATTCAGCGGAATCTGTAAAGGTGAAGTCTGTAGTTAATCCACCAGCAACGTCTTATATAAAATTAATTGATGTTCTTGATGTTGATTCTTGTGCTTTTAGGGATGTAGTCATGGCATCAAAACACTCTGGACTTTCTCAAGTCTGGAACGGACTGCTTGTGTCCTGCTGCACTCTTTCCTCACCAGGGAGCCAGTCTGGATCATTTCTATTTGGCAGAGAGCACATGTAGGGCTAATGACAGCTCATGGGGCAACCAATTATACTATATGTATGTACCTGTATGTGTGTGTGAGTGTGTGAGTGTGTGTGTGTATGTGTGTGTGACAGAAAGAGCTTTTGTGTGCAAAAGTTGGAGTCTGTTTTACTGTAGATAAAACTTCTATGTGTATGTGTTTAATTGTCTTTTAGTCCCATCCTTCTGTCATATTGGGTGTGAATGCATGCTGTTCAATATGCAAGTCAGCAATTTGTCAGCTAATTGTACCCTGTTTGAGTTATTCTTGGAAAAAGAGAAACCATAGAACAGCCAAAGGTGGCGAGGAACGAGGAGGAACCAGGAAGTGAGGCCTGTTTGGGCGTCAGCTGAATCATAACAATGTTACAGTAATTTTCTCCTTGAAACTCTTTTTCTGTAACTGACTCCAAACAGGACAATGTGCAGCCGTTTGAATCCATTCAGAACAGCACAAAACTGTGCTTGACAATCAACTAACAGTTTGGTGAACATACACTGAAAAACAGGTCCTGGCTTGTACAAGATATGCTATCTGGTCAATCATTAGCTTGTCTATTAAAATGTACTGAGGCCTTGTCACACTTGTCGACCTGATATCACAGAGAGTGTGTTAATGAACCTCATTTACTTGGATCAAAATATCCATGTATACAGGCATTCAGACTTCAGAGGCATTCAGGGGAAGCTAGGACAAATAGTAAGCAAAAGTAATATACAGTATGGACTGTATATATAGGTTCTTCTACAATCAGAAATGAACAAATACACACATTAACATTAACAACTCCCCATCATGGGTGTTATAATAACCATGTCCTTCTAGCACAAACAACCTCCAGACTGGAGAAAAGATTAAACTGACAAACTAACAGATATGGCACTAGTCAATACATTGGGCATTGAACTAGAGCTAGCCAAACTGTACTGTATAACCTAGAGATGTAACCTTGAGATGGTTACATAACCAGACCACAGAAGCAGTATTGAAAGCACTTACACTAAGATAATACTCCCATCAAAGCAGATAACATAAATGTAACAGACATACGTATGGGCAGATTTCTTTCTTTCTTTAATACATTTTTAAGGTTAGGGTTAGTCATGATAGCGGAGAGGCAAACGAGTATAGATGAGAAAACAAGACAGTGCTAAACTCTATAGGCACACAAGGCCCATGTGGCTCAGATAGGGTGCTCTGGAGTGTGGAGAGAAGAGGAAAAGGAGGAGTACAGAGAGATGGGGTAAAGGGGGGGGGGGGGGCTTTGGAGTGTTTGGGGAATGATGGGGGAATGGACATTGTCTGTTTTCAGTAACTGTTACGTAAGAGTGTTTGGCTAGTGTGTATTAACAACCATGTGTGAACTTCCTGACTCCTCAGAGCATACCTTCACCTTTCTGAAATTACAGTCAGATGCCCCCACACTCTTTTAGCTTTTTTTTTAGCTCTTTTATGTAAACAGGACTAGGCAGGGATAAACTAGAAACAAAATATTTCAGACACACAAACCAAGACAAAATAAATGAGGGACTTTTGTTTGGTCTGGTATATACTCATTAATGTGGAGTGGCAATAACTGAAGACCAAGCATGATTCGACTAAATCTGTACGTCAACCACACATGACTGTGTTGACTTACAAGGCAATATTAATTGTTTAAGGACTGGTAATGTGTATATGACTGTTTGCGATAAGTAATGGTAATATGAGTGTCAAGCTACATGTCAAGCCAGCCAACCATATTTTATGGGATACATACTGTACAGTCACCTAATATCAAAAAGCATCAGGCTGAACTGTGCACCTGCTCAGTCTACTAAGACTCCATTTACTTATTTACGTTTACTTTATTCATGTATCAGCTTCAAATACTCATATATAGTCAAAATATATTCCTATTCCTTTCTGTACTGATGGAACCAGCCGCCACTGGCTAAACTAATTTCATTGAGCTCTGACGTATGCAGTCCATGCTCCTCTTAATTTTCTTTTTCTAACAAACAACGTCATTCAAGTCTATGCTAAATGGTTATTTCTATTGGTTTCGAATGTCCTCGGGTGAGTAAACAAAATCAAGCAGTAGATAAATGGTCGTACAATGCCCCCTTGTGGAATGTTGTGTGTAAAGCTTACTTTTCCTTTTTTATATGCGGCAATCAAAATCAATCAGAATTAGAATGGGCTTTCTTCACCATGTAAATTCACATAAACAAGGAATTTTCTGTGGCAGGAAAGTGCATACGATAAACATACAAATAGCATGGATCTATAATAGTAGAACAAAATAATAACCTGATACATGGTGGAAAACGCCTTGGAAATAGATTTTCCATGGTGGAAAATCTATTTTTGTTTCATAAGTGCTTCGCATGTAAGGTGTGCAGAGTAATGACAGCTTAATTTAGTTTAATATGTAGGCACTGTTAAATTACGAAAATGTCATAAAGCAGCCAAATGTTCCACTGTAATGATTCCCAAAAAACACATGCTGCCGAAACCCGGGATCGAACCAGGGACCTTTAGATCTTCAGTCTAACGCTCTCCCAACTGAGCTATTTCGGCGCCATGAATGTAAACGGAATAGTTTTCAATTTAAAATTACTATATAATTAAAGGCTACAAATTGGCTACTAGTCTTTTTTTTCTGGGAACTACAAACAGGCGAAATTATTCCAACTGATTACGCACAAGACAAGGTTTAGGTCTAAATTATTCAGAATGTGTATCTAATGTGGAGGAAATCGTATTGAGAAATAACCTCTGGAAGCGAGCTTACAAATTACATGGCACTGTGACTCTGGGTTACTTTAAAGCATGCTCTTGATTTTTGTAATCATTTTAATTCGGTTCTTAATCATATTCATGTAAGGCTACATGCATAATTGAATAGCCTACTTTGTCCTCTACACACACTTCGGGTCAAAGCCAGTATCTGACAGCTGGGTCAGGAGACCAGCTGGACGAAGCAAGCGAAATCATTAATGACAGTTTAGAAACGGCTTTTTTAAGAAATGTAAAGGTAGTTTGAATGTAAAAAAAAAAACGCAATTAATTTCCCCAAACACTGTCCCAACATTATAATTTACGTTTCCAGAGTGTGGCAATAAAAAAAACCACACTAGATGAATGATAATTTCTTAATGTTCTTGGGAAATAGGCTACGGGCCATATGAAAGCATTTTGATAATATTTTAGCGTAATGGATTATTTGTAGTGACTGATAAACACGGTGTGTTGAAATAACATATAAATAATTTCCCAGATAGTCTAACAGTAGACAGTCTTCCTGCCTTGTTGGTTCCTCATCCAACATAGCAGTAATACCAGGACTATAGTAATACTGCAGCAGTTGTGGGGGTGGTAGTTTGGCTCTCAAACTCGTTACATCTGCATTATCTTCCAATGTTATCGTCAGTGTTTTGTTTTTTTCTTCCTGTGGGCTGCAGTGTTGCTCTTAATACTTATTTATCCTTCCCTGCTCTTACCTCATCTCTCCCTCCTTACCTGTCCTCTAATCTCCTCTCTCTGTTGCTTTGGCTTTTTTCTCTTCTCCCTCCATCTCAATTTTCTCCTGCTTCTCTACCTATCTCTACTGCTCCTCTCTCTCTCTTCTTGCTGATCTTTCCCTCTCCCATTCTCATCTCTGTTTCCCCCAAGGTGACTTTCCTTCCTCCACAGGCATTGCAGATGTTTTCCATTGTTCTGGAAAGCATGAGTGTGGAAAAGAGATGAGAGAGACAGGGAACAAAGGGTGAGGAAGGGTGGAATGTCGGAAGACCGGGAGAAGAGGATGAGGAGGGAAAAGGAGGGAACTGATGAGATTAACAGGAGGATACAAATGATATTACTAACTGCACATTCTTTGGTGTAATCAAATCAGTATCATACGCATGTGAACTTGTGAACACACACATATATACTTATATAGATACATACAGTGTGTACAAACACACACACATGTCTGTTATTGACAAAATATGTTATTTTTTATTGAAGACATCCCCACAATTTGCTAGTTAGAGTTCTATAAAACACGTCTTCTTGAAATTTGACATGAACCCTCATTGGCACATCAGATTATCACTGTTGTGACACCAGAGAGGGGCAGAGAGGGGCATGAGGACACACACATGAGAGGAGGGTGAGCAAACAACAGTCAGCAGTAAATACTGTAAGGATCTGGGACAGAGTTGCTAAATTTAGGGATCAGAGAGAGAATGAGAGCAGAAGCAAAGTATGTAAAAGGGAAATGTGAGTCGAGGGACGTGAGAGAGAGAGGGAGAGTTATGCCCACGGGGGAAAAAGGGATTAAAGATGCCTCCAGAAGAACAGATCTGAGTGTTGCTTAGAGCCAGGAGAATAACATTATATCAGACTGTGATTAAAATGTTTTGACAGGACTAGTCATATGCAGTATAATTGGGCTTACTAAATAAAACTTGGCAAATGTGATGTATAATCAATTTAAAAGGGTTATATGCAATCAAGGCAAACTCTTTTTCAAGGCCACATCCATTCCTGTTGCTAAAAGAGCTTGTTCTGAATATATTAAGTGAACAGTGGCAAGAAGGTATTATACTGCTTTAACCTTCCCACATGGCAAGAGTGCTTCTAAATTGGTTGTGAGCTCACCCATTCTCTCTCTGCATTATTCTATGATGTTGCTTGTCAATGGTGGTTCATGATTAATAGAGTGGCCCCATGCAGTTAAAAGGTTGCTATTTGAACGCAACTAATTAGTGACTATCTTTATAAGGTTCTTCTGGTGATTTAGCATAACCAGATGGAAGCTAGATAGATGTCAAACATGGTGGGGTTTCAGTTGATCGTTTTTCATCAGGCGACATGCTTCATCTCTTGCTTGGGTGTGGGAGTGTGTATGTGGGCATGGGAGTGTGTATGTGGGTGTGGGAGTGTGTATGTGGGTGTGTGTATGTGTCGGTTTGTGTCGGTGTGTACTCTCAAAAATACTAAGAAAATCATAGATAGTCAATTTCTTTAATACAGACTTTGTTCTTCTCTATTAAGAAATACAATTTTGGTGACACAATAGAAATCATGTACAATACTATATCTCTATTCACATGGTCATAAATGTACAGAACAGAACACACATACATTAACACAAATACATTAAGTGTGATCTCATCACGTGTCCCACCCACTCAGGATTCTGGCCAGCAGATGATTGTGACCAAACAACTCACTTCTACAACTCAAACCCTCCATAGCTGGATAATTCAATATTTACATCCCTGATAAAATGTACATATATAAATACACAGGATGTCTTTTCTTCTGGCTGGCTCCAACTGGTTAAGAGGAGCAGTGGATGTAGCCCAAAGCCCCCGTAGCTCATTCAGGAGGCCATCGTCTAAACAAAGTGTTTCTAATAAACATGTAGAGTAACATTATGATTCTATATCTAACACCATTTATACTGACTAGATGAGGGCTGGTGTGGCGATACAGAGATAGAAAGCCCTGAGGAGGAGGCTGACAGAGATAGAAAAGAAACAGGACTTCTCCAGAACAGCTGCATGGTGCCAGCCCTGTCTAACTCTGGAGCTTCTGATGGTCCACAGTGCTGCCCTCCACACTGCCCTCCAATAGACTCTAAACACAAATTACAAATTCGCAATGTTCTGTCCTGTATGTTTAACACTGACATCGAAAAGCGACCTCTTGTTTACTGTAAAACGTTGTTTTGTGTTAAAATTGCGGATTGCATGCCCCACTTATGGATAGTTGGAGGGACTGATGCTAAATATTGCCCTTTGATGACCTCAGTAAAATTGAAGAGAGATTTCAGTATATCCATACTGTAATATTCACATAGTTACAGTTGCGCCATATGATTTGTTTGTTGACCATGTCGACTAATACGACATGACAAAGCTAACTGCCTGCAATCAACAGATGTTGTCACCCATAGCTTTAGCAATTCAAGCTAAAAACAAACCAATTCTTAGTTTACATCCAATGAGGCTCAATCATTCCTTGAGATTTATTGCACATTATACCACACACACACACACACACACTCATGCACGCACGCACGCACACACACTCTTGCTTATACTTTTATTATGCTTATTCTTGTAAAACCAACACAACATTCAGCACCATCTCCACTGAGTACCAACAAAGAACTGAATTAAGGCATGACTAATCAAACTATACAGACTTGACAGTGATTCTCACTGAGAATAATTGGTGTGCTGGGTCAGTAGGTCTTATGTGCTTTCACAGAGGATGACTAACACTACATTAACTATGTGCATTAAGGATATGTGTATGTGTTTGTGTACGCGCATGGGCATGACAGTGTTTTTACAGTGTTAGTGTTAGTGTTCTTTTGCAAAGATGTGTTTTTTTAAGTGTGGTAGCAGTAATATCACCTATTGCCAGTAGGCGATGCAATGGAGATGGCGGTGGCCATCTTGCTGGGCTGGGCTTCTAATTAGAGGCAGTATGTTGAGAGCAGCCTCTAATTGGACCCCTGGGCTGACCTGCTTTTAGAGATGACAACCATGGCTCCTGTGACCGTTGTAAACGAATAGCTTCTATCACTGAATATCTCACTCTTATGACTCAACACACACTCCCTCTCATCAACACTCAACCCACACACACACACACACACACAAATAGCCTCACTCCCTCACTGCCTCCGTGAGGCATCGGTCTGTGGCATCGCTGGCCTCCACCCGCGGCTTGCGTGCCTTCCTCTGTCCTCCCCCCTCCACCCAGGAGTTGTGGATGACAGTTCCCCCGCTTGGTGCCGGGTCCACCTGCAGCAGAGACACCACCCTCTTCTTGACCCGGGTCTTCAGCGCACGGCGCAGCTTCTGCCTGGTGAAGGCGTAGAGTAGGGGATGGAAGATGGTGGTGCCGTAGGCCATGGCCAGAAAGCAGAGGCGCACCCGGACCAGGCCATCGCTGGGGCCCAGCGCCAGGATCAGCACGTTGACCGCCGACAGGGGAGCCCAGCAGCCCAGGAAGGAGGAGATGATGATGAGGGACATCTTGAAGACCCGCCGCTGGCGCTCCCGCCGGTCCCGGTGGCGCCTCACCGCCCGCCTCAGGGCGATAATGGCTGACACTGATGCCTGAACACCCAAGGAGGCCGGTGGCTGGGGCTGGGCCTGGGGTTGGGGTGGGGAAATGGTCTGGGTCTGAGGGACCGCGGTTGGGGCTTGGTCTGGGGTCTGCGGGGCAGGGGTGGCGGGCGTGGTAGCCACAGGGGTGGTGGCAGCGGTGGTGATACCTGTAGCCCCGCTGTCAGAAGTGACCTGGGTGATGATGGACAGGGGCGGGGGTGAGGCAGGTGTGGGTGTGGGGATGAGGGGTGCGTGGGTGAGGTGCTGGGTTTGGCTGGAGGAGGCCGTCTCTGCGGCGGTGGTTCCTAGACTCAGGTCCTTCCTCTTCCGTCGTCGTCGCCTCACCCTGCAGCCTGAGTCTTTGGAGCGTCCGGCCACCCCACCACGCATCATGTGGGTGCCGATGCGGATGTTGAGGGCCTGCAGGATACGGGAGTAGGTAAACAACATGACGGCCACTGCTATGAAGAAGCAGGGCACCTGGAGCAGCAGGTGGTAGTACATGGCCATGCCCGTGTGGTAGCCCTGCCCGCCCGCGCACAGCAGAGTCCGGTTCTGCCACTCCAGCGGCAGGTGGCCTGACGACTTGAAGGAGGAGGACGAGAGGATGGAGGAAAAAGAGGGCGAGGGGGAGGAAAGAAGCGTGGGAGCCAGTCTGGTGGGTAGACCCGTCGACACGGTGCTGTCCCCCTCTGCGGTCTCTCCTCCCTCGTTCCCTTCCTCCTCCTCCACCCCTGAGGAAAAGAAGTCTCCTTCCAGGAAGGGCAGGAAAAAGACGGCGAGCGACAGCGCCCAGACAGCCGCCAGCAGCAGCGCTGCACGTCGGGGTGTGAGTAGGCGGGTGGCAGGCCGCACCGAGATGTCGTAGCGGTCCAGGCTGATGACCAACACGTTGACGGCTGTGGCTACACTGGTGAAGGTCACACAGGCCTCATGGAAGCAGCACAGCGTGGCTAGACCCTCCCCACCGCCCTCGCTGGGCAGTAGGATAATGGCCACGGTCAGCGGCAGACACAGCACACACACCAGAATATCCAGCACGTGCAGGTTGACCGTGACCAGGTTACTGACCGAGTCGACCAGGTTGGACTGGGCGCAGTAGAGGACCAACACGGTGAGGTTGCTGCTGAAGCCCAGCACCAGCTCCAGCATGAGCACAGTGGTCAGCGACACCTGGAAACCCAGGGGATACGGTGCGCTCCATTCTGGTTCCAACCCACCCACACCCCCTCCCTCCAGGAGGCCGGCCCCCTGCCCGTCGCTGGTCTCCAGGAGGTCGCTGTAGCCTTCGGTCTCCATGGACACAGCAGCACTCTTTCATACATATCAACGGCGATCGCCTCGCCAGCCCATGCTCCGCGCTCTCTCGCTCTCTCGCTCTCTCGCTCTCTCGCTCTCTCGCTCTCTCGCTCTCTCGCTCTCTCGCTCTCTCGCTCTGGCCAGGCACTGAAGACAGCTCTGAAAATGACTGACAGGTTCTGTTCTTTCTCTACGATTCTGTGGAAAGAAAGGGAGAGACAAAACAATTCCAGTTAAAGTTCAACTTTGTCTGTATTGTAAGTCTTTAAATAGACCTCTCTCAGCCCTCAGTCAAGAACATGACGTGTTACGTATATTTCACACGAAAGGTGCAGCCATGAGTGGACAAAACAACTGAAAGTTTGATTCCTGTTCTGTCTGGTCATAGATGAGACAACAACAAGTTCAGTGAACATGGAAAGAGTTCAGGGTGGAGTGGGAGTCATTTCTCCCAGAAGAGTGTGTGTGTACAAGTGTGTGTGTGTGTGTGTGTGTGTTTTTTGAGGCAATAGGTGAGCAGATGGAGATGCTGCAAACAGCCCACAGCTTTTAACAAGCCATCGGGGAGCTTTTGTCCGACAGTGCTTACTCACTCTCCAGCTCATTCACTGTGTTGTGTTCACACACACTAGTTTGAAAAGACTGGGGGACTAATCGCATTCTCATACAGTCTCTCAGTGGGTGGTCCAAACTTCCACAAGATGTACTTTCCCACAAACTTGATCAGATAAATAAAATACTGTAACAGCCCCAGAGAAAACCCACCACCAGCACCACACATCATCTCTACACGCAACAACCAATCATGATCGTGTACACCAAATGACAATGACATATTTGATCAAATGTTCTTCAAACATTCATAACCCCTTTTAAACCTCTCCCCACTAAGACCTCTTTCTCATATTAATTTCACGATCCATGTAAAACATGTTTGGTTGAGGAGGAGTTGAGCTCTGAGTGGAGCTGGCTCGCTCTGCTGGTCGTCTGCATCGCGTGGGAGAACATGCAGCACATCTCCACATGGGAGGCGTCCAAATGAGTGTGGCGTCAGTTAATAGTTTTCAGAGAGACGCGTAATGAAGACGAATGGGTCAATGATCTTTAGACAGTATCACATAAACAAGGCCAGCTCCCCTGTCTCGCCGGCTCTGTCGGTCTCTCTCTCTCTCTCTCCATCCCTTTAGAGGCTTCTCTCGCCTCCCTCCATCTTGGTCTATATTGCCTCTCCACTTTGATTCTCTCTGAATTGCCTAGCATGTGCAGTGCTCTCTCGTCGTGACTGACCTCTCTGGTGCGCTGACAGGAGACAAGCATCCTCACACTGCATATCAAAATACCAGACTGGAGAACAATGAAATACTGGCGAGGCCTCCTTGTTGACAGAATAGAAGAAATGAGACGTGATACCCAATTCTTTGACCTTGAATCCCTTCTCTGAGGACCTGTCAGAATCATCTTTCTCTTTCTGCAAGGCCCCGACGGATAAACCAGTATTTTCTTTTCCGTCCTGTCGAACCCATATCTCCCTGCTGTCTTGGAGACAGAACAGACAGTCCTTCTGTGGAGACAGGCTCCCCTAATCCACTAATGGGTTCCGTGGGGTTTGTGGTGTCGCTGGAACATTGATGTAAAGCATCATCGACCTGCCAGTTTATAAGCCTGAGGCAACAGAGAGCAGAACCCACCACACCCTGTAGCCCTCCCTGCCTCATTAAACTGGGACAAGGCGTGTCACACAGAGGGCTACCTGAACTGAATACAAGATTGTCTTTTTATATTGACAGAATGCATGGCAATAGGTAATGTGCTGTTAAGATTCTTTTTTTTATGGTCAAGGATTGTACATTTACGATACAATCTCGTCTGTGGCCTCATTTGCTCAAATGCCCGCACATCGTTGTTTCACAATGAAAGTGTTGTGTTGTGACAAAATACCCATACATCTCAGCGAGAAAGTCATAATGAGTTATTGATTAGGTGATACACATCAATGGATGTAAATATACACAGAGTCAAGGGTATCATGGGAGTGAGACACCCTCTTTCAGAGCTGTAATGTGGAGTAAGAAAACAGTGTTCCATTCCCTTCTTTGTCAAGGAGAACATGCAAACACACTGTACAGTGACACCTCAGCAGTC
The DNA here is from genome assembly GCF_963692335.1 of Osmerus eperlanus. Lineage (NCBI taxonomy): Eukaryota > Metazoa > Chordata > Actinopteri > Osmeriformes > Osmeridae > Osmerus > Osmerus eperlanus. Next base: position 17,457,492 of record NC_085018.1, on the reverse strand, counting down.
TCATCACAAGTAAGAGACTGGTGCCGGGACAAGGACATCATATCCAATGGTAAGTGACTCTTTGAATGTGTCCTGTTTTACAGTACGCTCCTGATCGTACACTTCAAGGACACATTTCTAGAAGACTGTCTATATAGATGTCTATATAACCAGCACCACACAGGGACCCTGACGAGGCCAGGAGAATAAACAAGGCCACCAGACAGGACGATCCATGCACAGGGGATTCTAGTGATCCATCACTGCAAAATATTGATCACACTGAAAGTTAATTATATATCTTTGGTGCAGCCGTTAAGTCAATTGAACACTGTCACTGAGAGGACTAAATGTCAATTTAAGGCAATGAAGTCATTGCAAAAGCAATATGGGAAATTATTAAATTTGAATATAGTGTGCTATGCCAAAGTTACACATTCATCAGCACGCTGTTATTTGTGTGAGAACATAGATGTTAAAAAAGATTTAATCGCCCAATTCCTTATGTATGGAAAAGGTAGAATGTAATGTGTCTCTGTGCTGCTTGTGGATGAGAGGAAGATGAGACAATGGATGATGTACGCATTTAATCTCTTCAAATACATGACATCATCATCCCTCTCCTAAGGGAAGCTCTGGCTTTGTAACAAGGGTCTGATTGCCTGTGCTGAAACTGCGAGTAGCCAACCACAAATCAGATCCACCATCTTTTACTGACACAGTGAGCACTATTACACTATTATTTTCTTTAACCTTTATTTATCCAAGTTTGTCTCTTTAACACAGAAACACATTTAGCAAGAGAGGCCTGGTAAGGATGGAACAATCCTTAGGGTTTCTTTACAGTACATCAGAATAAAACTGAGACTTATTTTAGACATATAATCAAGAAGGCTTAACACATCAAACTCACTGTGGAAAAAGAGACACTCATACATTACCAATGCCACCACACACACACACGCACACACATACACACACACGCACGCACACACACACACACACGCACACACACAAACACACACACAAACTGCTGAAAGGCAATGTGTACTTTGATGGGGACAAAAAAAGATATCAGTCTAGAAGACATGGCCTTTTCAGATGAGCAGCTGGGACTGTAACCTCAGGAGAGGAATGTCCTGCTTCCCCTCGTCTTGACAGGGTGAGGAGGGAGGAGAAGACAGAGACATACATCCAGACAACACTATAGCATAGCTTAGACCTCCAGATCTAAAACTCTTTTTCTTACCCTGGTAACTGCTGATCTGGCTCATCTGAGCCGTTCCACGAGGACGTGGTGATTCACACAGTTAAACTAAAATGGTGTCAGTCTCTGTTCCATCACTTCAATTCCTTATTGAAACAGTTTGTGTTGCCAGTCCCTCTTTAAAGACAGGTTTTGGTGGCTTTGTAGAGTATATACTAAGTTTGTTTCTAAGTTTGAGTTTGAGAAAGTCTGTGTTTGCCAGTATGTGTGTGTGTGTGTGTGTGTGTGTGTGTGTGTGTGTCGTGGTAAGACCCCAGGCGGTCGGTGGTGGGCTTGTAGACAGTGGCTCACAGCAAGGTGACACTCAGACACAAAGCCCAGCAGGCCGGTGATTGACAGGCCAGAGACAGATGAAGGGGACAGCACAGAGTTGAAGGGACATCCAGCTCATAATATATTTATTAATAACCTAAATAACAGTGAACAGGAGGGGAAAACGACAGCTCTCCGGGTCGTAAATGTTGGATGACATATCCAGCACAGCTCCCAAGGCACATGCAACAATGACATCTCATATGTAACCCCAGCATGCAACTAGATGTCACCACACTCCCAGACACCAATCAAATCCCAGTTGCCTCTGATGGGTCTCAGTTCCCGGCCTCAGAGGCTTTGTTCACACTAGAAAGAAAAGGCCTTGTGGCCTCATGGGATCCTCTGTTGCTGCTTGATGTTCACTGATGTCCTCTAATCAGACCAGTTCTGTCCAGATCCAACCTATCAAGTGGTTGAATCCAAGGTCTTTCGTGTCACCAGTCTACAACACAACCCTCTCAGCATGCAGATCAGCAAATAGACTAGTGAGAGGAGGAGTTTAATTGAATTTGAACTCAAGATTCAATCAGCACACAGCTAGGTCATTAGAAAATGTAAAGCAGAATCCTTATTGACTTATCGCTGGGTTATTTGGTGTTGAGGTTCAAGAAGAACACAACACCCCTCCCATTTGCCATCACGACCGCACAGCTGATGACCATCAGCTAATAACAACATCCACTTGAAACCAGTCAATACATAAACATGAGTATAGCCATACTATATCACTGTGTGTTTCTACTCTTGTGTCCGACCCACTTCACATCTCAAGCTTGTTTATCTTCTTTCTCTGCGCCGTGAGAGAATTGGACAAGATCCAGGAAGCCCAAGAGGAGACCTCAGCATTCAGACACCAAACCCCGAGCCTTCGGCCTGGATCACTCTGGAGTGGTACCCCAGGGGTAAAAATTTCTGCATAGCAACAACACCTCACACGTTTCTGCCTTCTATTTCTACCCGTGACAGGTAACCAGCTCCTATACAGTAGGCACAGTGACAGGTAGCCAGCTCCTATACAGTAGGCACAGTGACAGGTAGCCAGCTCCTATACAGTAGGCACAGTGACAGGTAGCCAACTCCTATACAGTAGGCACAGTGACAGGTAGCCAGCTCCTATACAGTAGGCACAGTGACCGGAGACATGCTCCTATACAGTAGGCACAGTGACAGGAGACATGCTCCATTTAGCCCTGTTGTGCTGAGCAGCAAACAGACAAACAAAGTATCACTGGATTCGTTTCCAAAACCATGCTAGCAAAAAAGCAGTTTTATCCCTTGCATGCCAACACACATCCAAAGGTGGTTTAATCTTGCTGTGATAAATGTAAAATGACTTACCACCTTAGCGGGAGAGTTAAAAAAAGAGAGTGAGAGAGATGTAGAATATTGATCAGAATGCGAGGGCAGTGAGGAAGTTAAAAGGGAAAGAGGGAGAGAGACAGAGAGATGGAGCTGGGTTGTGGAGAGGTAGTCCACTGCTGACTCATAGCTGTCTTAGGTGTTTCTAAGGTCCGCAGTGAGACAATCGATCAAAGGTGTAATTTTCCCTCTCAATTCATCCAGCAGTGCCAAGAGCTAACAGCCACCAGCTGGGACAGCAGCCTCCCTGGCAGCCCAAGAAAACTGCCTCTTCAAAACACCAGTACTCTCCACAGCATCGACGCCACTGGCTGAACCAGGTATGCCTGTGTATTTCACACAGTTCTGGGTGAGTAAAACATAAACTGATATTTTATCATCACTCTATATAAACAGCATCTTTTTTCAAAATTTCCAATCCATAAAACCAATCCATATTGACACACACACGCATATGCATGCAGACACATACCCATGCAGGCACGCGTACACACACAAACACACACTGGGTAATATCTTACACACCAGCCAAACAGCCACCCACACAGTCTTACTCATGTTTTCTGCAGATAGAACTGAAGATGGATCACCATTAGAGCAAACTGACATATTGTGTGTTCAAAAGACTTCTGGATCCTTTCCACTGTCTGTGCATGCGGACATGCACGCAACTGAGAGATGGAGCATAAGAGATGGGTAAGAGGGAGGAATAGAGGGATGGATGGAGAAACGGAGGGATACTGTTGGAGTGGATAGATGGGGGAGGGAGTGATGGATGGGAAGGAGATGTAGAGGTACAGATAGATGCTGAGTTGTGTAGTCGCTTGAGGGTAATGTTTGTGCCCTGTTCACTCCCTCTATCCATCTCTCTTTTGACCACTACCAAACTATCCTCCTCTCCTTCCATCCATCATGCCACCACCGCATTTTCCATTATTGTGCTGACTCTTCTCAATCTCAGTGTGAAGCACAGTATACAGACTTTAACAATGCAGCATATGGGCAAATTCAGTTTTGTGCCTTAACTACATTCCCATGTTAGAATACAGAACACAGGGTGTGTGTGTCTGTATGTGTTACTTAACTCCAGCATCCATTATCAACATGTCCTAGACTACAACCCAGCCCAGAACCAGCTAGCCCGTTATTTTGCCATTTCAAGTACCAATCCATCAATAAGCCCAATCAAGGCTACACTGCAATCACACAGCTTTTTATCAAGAGACAGAATCCAAAATCATGTATGAACGTAGCTGAAATCAGGCTGGGGCTAGCGGGTGGTTGAGTCATAGCACTGAAATGCAGTTTGACATACACTACATGCATGTGAACGGTCATTTTTTCTTTTGTTTGATTATACACCAATCCAGGATGTGTCGATGTCAGTGGATCAATGACAGGCTTATTACCCAGTCTTGCATCTGCCTGGCATAGGGGATCATTTTCTGGGAGGGAGAAGGGTACTTTAGTGAGGAAAAAAGGAGGGATGAAAAGAGAGATAGATCGTAGATAGACAGCTAAGGGATAAAAACGAAAGGAGTGTAAGAAAAGAGAGGGAATAAACTGACATATAGAGAGATGAAAGACCCTTGTGCTCGGTTCAAATGATGAAGTTATTTCTCTCCAGAAGGCAATTAGAACTCAATTATTGCCATTTATCTCCTGCAGACAGGACTTAATTTGGGCAGGAGGGGCCTGGGGCGTGGGTCACAGTAGTCCGCTCTGCTGTCACACTATCATGACAGACCTTGACACCTGAGGGAGGAAGAGACCAGCACCGTACCAGCACTTCGCCCCAATACATCACACACACACACACACACAAACATATACATTGGTTCCACTTTTTCACATATAAATCTTCTCCTGGCTCTCCTCCATCCCGAATCCTTTATCTTTCCATCTCCCTATTTCATTTGCTTTTCCTGTTGTGTATTTAATTGGTCCAGTCTAGCTTTTAGATTATCCCATCTTTGTCTCTTTTGTTTTAGATAATAAAGTGCACTGCATTTTTATTTAACATATTCACCCTACTGGCTGATTTAGGGGAAAGTCATGCAGACCTACAGTACAGTAAAGAGACACATGACAGGAGATTTGTGGATATACAGACTCAAAACTCAGTAGCTGACACACATACTGTACAAACAACATTGTATATTGAATAACTATGGATGTCAAGTCCACAAAGTGGCTCCTATTTTATTTCCTCCATATAACTCCAATTGAACATTAAGGCCTACAATGTGTCTAGGAATAAGATCTGTATAAGAACATTCTAGAGGAAAACTACAACATGAATAACATGTCCCCCCACTTGTTTAAAATTAATCATATACGACAGCATCGGCTACCTCATGTACTGTGTATCATCTAGCTGAGTGACACACCGTACAGAAGAATCATCAAAGCCTCCATAAATATAAACATGCACAAATGCACGCATGCGTAGGTGCGCTTGTAAATCCAGACACACACGCACACGCACACACACCCACACACAAATGCACAAAAACCCACAGGGATACACACTTAATACAGGAGCACACACATGTTCAATAGAGATTTGAGTGAGAAGAATGGGAATAGGTTTTCCAAGACAGTCCCTTTGGAATTCACGGCAGGGGCTCCCCAAGGAGGAATAAAGAAGAGGGGCAAATTCAAAACCCACTCCTTTCTCACAAAACATACATCCACACTTTATACAGAAATAGTGAGATTTACTAGTTTAGGATGCCTGATACACAATGGTCTGTGATACTTTATGCCATTCAAAACGTTGTGCATCCCTGGGCCCACTAAAACAGAAAACTTTTGAATTTCAAACAGATTTACTGTTACCCTTTTACATATAGCAAGCTAAAGTAGGTCACACTTGTTTACCTTGGTTACAGTTAAAGTTACAGCCTTCACCCTGGTGAGTAAGTCATGGTTGACCTTATCTAGTAGGCTGATAATCCTAACTCTAACCCTACTTTATGAACACATGATGAATCATATGTAGTAGACGTACATTTCTATTAGAATTTTGAATTTTAGGACTTAAAGGCAGGTTTCAATCCGATGCTACTTTGAAAGTTTATCATGTGACATGACTCATCTTCTAGTCTATTGTTTGAACAGCCTACATAACAGCAGCAGCCTCAGGTGAGTAGAACTCTGAGGATACCAGTGCACCACGATACTTATCGTGTTATTAGCAACAGAAGTGGGAGATGATGGTGACTTAGTTGGGTGTCGTTTTCAGTGCAACACCATGGAGAACAGCAGAGCACTGACTCCGGATAGGCCGATGCTATGTTGGGAAGCGACCCGTACACAAATGTATCGATATTCTTCACAGTTATAACGTTGATAATCACACAAGTCACATTTCTCTGACATTCTAATAGATTAAGAATTTTCGGACTCATTAATTATTTGGAAAGCAACATTGACAGTGAAATTGACATGCCTGATGTAATTTTTTCTAACGAAAAATCTGTGACCGTCGTTAAATTACACATTACATGTAACCAGATAGTAAACGAGAATCCGATATATAATTACATTTCCTTAGGTTAACGAGTAACTACTTACCACCTTGCACTGGTTTATGAGGGGAATTCCCGCTACATTCTACTGCAGGTGTCCGCGCGCTGCGCTGTCTCTCGCCGATTCACTCCAGAGCGCTCCAGGACAGCCGGCTGTCAGCGCCCGACGTGACCGGAATAAATTCACGCCTTTGTGGTGTCATAAATATTATAGAGCACAGGATTGGAAAAATTCTCCACGGGACAAGAAAAAGAGGTTGGTAGTGACCTTTTCTGTTCATAAATCAGATAATTCCTTTAGCATTTCTCTCTCTCAGCAGCCTATCACTCTAGACCTCTCCACACAGAGCAGGAGCATCCCACACTTGGACCAGCCAAACGCATAGATTATCTCATGTACTGCAGAGGGTAGCCGCTCGTGGATGCACGCAGTCCTTCCATCCCTCCAATACGGTTACTCTCTGCAAGCAGCGGGTAAGGGAGGGAAGGCGAGGAGGGGGTGGATGGAGGGTGCGTTTTTAGTTGGAGGGAGATAGAAGAAAGGGGAAGGAGGGGTGTGTGATACAAGGACGACCTGAGATTTCTCAAGGGTGAACGCTTTTCCTGTAGTAATTCAGCGTCATTCCCCAAAATCCCGGCATATTTTTTGCTCTAACTGACACACAGGGTAGGCTACGACAGTGTATTAAACCCACTTCAACTCATGTCTTTCGAAACCGATGTAGAGGGGATAGGAGATGCAAGAACGACAGGTGCGCTTGTCCCAACATTAGAACTGTCGAGCTGTTTCTTCTTGCTGATAAGTGATACGTATTCAGTATAGCTAAACACAGAATTGCAGAGTTTTATGAGATTATTTATCTCCTCTCAGTCCACTTTTACACATTGAATTGAAAATGGCTCTAGTGTGAGATTCATTTAATAGTAATTTGGGGTGAACACAATTTGTTCATCATTTAATTTAATGTCAACAGTCAGAGTGAGACAATGGAAAAGTGAAAAAGAAATGGCTCACACTGTCTAAACAGCTAGGCTATGTCAGACTAAGGGAAAATTGTCTGACATTGATGGACTATTTAAAATGACTTCAATCCCAGCATGTGAGCATGTGAACACCAAATGATGAATGATAAGATTTTTCAAACAATGTCGGAATAATGACTGGATAAAGATTACTCTTAGATGACACATGGACAAGGTAGAAGAGGTACAAATTGTGTGTCCATATGACCTTGAATAAAAACATGGATTCTTCCTGATTTCAATAAACGTTTAACACACACTCACACATTATTTACATTGTTTAATTCAGTATTCATAAACAGACTTCTCTGGACTTGCACGCTGATCAAGAGCTATATAATCACCACAGGGTAACTAAACTTCTCACAGCCAGGGATGATCGGAAAACAGCAGCATTTCTGCAAAACAGTGGGGAATGGACAGGTAAAGAGGAAAATATAAAGAGAGAGGGAGGGGGTTGGGGGAAGGGGTGTGGGGACTCTACCAAGACCGAAAGATTCTTGGAAAAGGATAGGGCAAGGTCGGGGTAATTTAATTGGATTCTGCAACACCTTAGTTGTGTCTGACATTCTCCCTTGCTCCTCCCCCCTGCTGTATTGTACCGGTACAGAGCACTGGTACACTAACAAGCTTTAATGCTATTTCCCTGTCTGTCCAGTACCGAATTTCCTGTAAATCCTGCCACTTCCATACACACAGACACAAACACAAACACACGTACACAAACACACACACACACACGCACACACACACACACACACACACTTGCACTTCCTGGTGAAGACAAACAAATGGGAACTGGTCTCACTAGCGATGTGCATCTTTGGTAAAAACAGTTGCATACAAATGCAGAATGAGCCAGGGATCAGGAAGACCTGCCAAACACCCACACACCATACGCTTGTTTCCTTCAGCCAGGCTATGAACACACACACACTCACACACACACACACACACAGGCACACACACCGACAGGAGCACTCCCATACTCTCATGCACATAAACCTACATGCAGTATACACATTACATGTTGTGCTTGTTGTGTATTGCATCATTGTTTTACCATATTGTGTGGTGGTTAGTGAGTCCTGTTGCCCTATCTGACAGTTTGTCTGGTAGTTAGAAATCTGAGCACCACCTACCCATCAGAACATGAAAGGTGACCAGCAGCAGTGTCTGTAAACCGGACCTGACATTCAGACCTGAGATCTCACCTGTCTACTGCTTTGGCACTTGCTCAGTCAAGAGAGGAAGTTTAGGACACACTACAGCCACACACACACACACACACACACACACACACACACACACACACACACACACACACACACACACACACACCCAAGCACAAACAAACAAACATAGACAGTACATACACAGGGAAGTATGTACACATGTACAGTATATCTGTGAGCAGAACCACATATTCATGATGAACATATTTAGGTGTTGTTTCTAGAGCAAACACTCAGGTTATAACAGTATTATCTGTTTCTCTACTTCAGGAGTTGCGTTATAAAGAGATCTGCACTGCAGCTGGGAAGGGCAAATATGATCTGTCTTTCCAACTGAGGTGTTATTGACTTTTCTCAAAGGACTTAAAAATTAATTTCAAGCAGCAAGTCAATAAACGCATTGAGAATGAAATTAGGATATGCTTAAACTCTGATTTACATTCAGCCACAGCTCACCCTGCCCTTGAAGGAACCACTGACAGGGATCTCATAGCTGACCTTATTAGTGTCTGGATAGAGAGAGAGATAAAAAGAGAGAGACAGAGAGAGAAAGAGAGAGATAAAGAGAGAGAGATAAAGAGAGAGAGAAAGAGACAGATAGAGAGGGGGGGCAGCTGAAGTGGACAATAAAAGTGACACTGAAGCAGTTGAAAATGTCATAAAGCAGTAACGTGGGAGAAGAGGGTGGATTTGAGAAAAAGTGAGAATGTGAGAGCGATAAAAAGAGTGACAAAAAGGAGAGGAAATTCTGAGATAAGCAGTGTCCTCTAAATGTCCTTATTTCCACTGAAGGGGACATTAATCCAAGGTGCTGGAACGCTGAAGCAAAGGGAGGAAGAAAAGGTAGAGGAAAGGGTTAAGTGTTTAGGGCAGCAGTGTGAAATGGAGGGAATAAAAAAAAAGAGGGGAGAAAAAGAGGCACATGAAAGGTAACAAATTTCTCCACAATTTTCTCTTCATCCTCACACTGGCAGTGACCTTGAGTTGGAGCCTCGGACTGGCTGGTCAAGCCAAAGGATTATGAAAGGACTGGCAGAGTGGATAAAGCCGGCAATAGGGAAAGATAATGTGGCAAAAGACAAGATCAGCACGAGCTGTTTGATCACACCAGAGCCAATTAGGACATTTAATTATTTATGACAGAGGCCTAATTTTACCTCAGGAATAGACAGAAATAAACAGTGGATATTGCGAAGGATAGAGAGAGCTCTCTGAATGCCACCTCTGTAGTGTTTGTCTAGGCTAATGGTACCTCTGCCTCAAGGGTGAAGGGCAAGTACAGGTTAATGGATCTTCTCGTTAACATCTATGAGGCAGGATGGACATGGACCTGCTGGGCACGGCTTGTGTCACCACCACTGTGTGTATAGGCAAACACGTACACTGTAATCAGTGTGCTGTCAAATGACTCTCATATGATGGATGCTTTTATATGCTTCTGTAGAAAATAATACATGGTTCACCATAGTGTTTGTAGGTGGTACAATTGTGTAATTTGGCACTTTCTTCCCCCAATGTGTGCATGTATGCGTGGATTCATGTGCCTGCCTGTGAGTGTGTACGTGTGCATTTTGTGTTCACTATTGTGTTTTAAGTTGGCTAATGGGCTGTGAAATGAGCTTGGCTTATGAAGACAGTGATGTTTAGAGACCAGCTCTGCTCCTCAGGGCTCCCTGAAGGCTATGTACTTTAGGATGGCAACCAAACAAACCCTGAAAACATTACAATAGACTAAGGACAAAATATAGACAAAAATAAGCCTTCCAATCCCTAATATATGCTATGGTCTACATTAAACATAAATTCACAGGAATGTACACATCAAAACCTAGATGTGTATATTATGTTGAATGTTATGGACCAATACAGTTTTTCTTTATATTAGAGCGACCATACAATAGTGTGTGTGTCTTTGTGTTTAGTATGTACATTTGTGCACAGTCAGCTGGCATCTATGGCCCATCCCAAGTCTGTGTGAACATGTGTTTATGTCTAGACACGTCCCGTTTTAGCACACCACAGGGGGACCTGGTGACAGCTAGATGATGAGAAGCGCTCTGACCTGTCACCAAACTCCTCTTCCACCTCCCTCCTTCTCCCTTCACCTCCAACCTTCTCAGTCTGTTCTCCCTGAGCAGTCTGTGACCCATGGACCTCTTCTCCAGCTCAGCCTCCTTCCTTTGTCAGTCCTCCTCCCCCACCTGCCTCCTAAAGCCGAGGCCCGTCTGTTCTCCACCTCTCATCTGCACATCAGTCTGTTTCCACTAACGTCAGAGACCTTCAAATTACACCTGAGTGACGTCACGATGACAACCCCCTTCCACAGACCATTCGTGACCGTCACGATCTGCCCAGTGAATAAATGCTTTAGTCACACCCAGTCCTGGGAGAGGGTTAGGGTTCTCGCAGGACATCCCATTTCCCATGCATCTCAGTTTGTTTTTACCAGAGCCCAAAGGAAATAGTCACATTTGAGCCTGGGCCGGGAGGAGAAGCCAGGACAGCAGGGGACAGTGGGTTCAATGAGAAAGAGACTACGCTGGTGTCCAGTAATCCAAGCTGACACCTCATTACTGGAAGAAACTTTACTGCTGGATGTAATGCACCATGCCAACAGGAATATAGACACCAGGTGAAAACACAGGTGACTTAAGCTTCTCTGAATTAATGAACACATAGGCTGTTCCAATTTAGTCTTCTGGAGTGCTAAGTGTCTGTGTGTATGTGTGTCTGTTTGAGTTTAGTTATAGTGTGGTTGAACTGTTTGTTTACAAGACACATCTCTTTGAAACAAATCAATATGTAATTTACTCAAAGGTTCCATCTGAGGTCAGCAGAGGTCAGTGCCATTATTCACCTATCTGGTCCAGAGAAGTTCCCTGAACTGCTAAAAGACACCCACATTGTGTGATTAAACCCTCCAAAAATAGTGTACATATTCAGTTTGGTGTTGATCTTCCAGTATAAACCCAGCTTTGGTGTACCACTCTTACTGTACTGGTGTTATAACAAACTGTGTGTGGTTACATAAACCACACATTAATGTGTTTCCATACTCCAGGAAGGTAAACTTTTATTTTTTCATATTGGTGGTAACTCGGTTCCACCAAACAACTCAAAGCAGATCATTTGAACAGTGTGGTTAGGGTTAGGGTTAGTTAGTACACCCCACATGACCCCACGAGACGGGATGGTCAGATGCATAGCAATTCTGTCTAAATCTAAAACATGCTTGGAAATCAGATGGATGCTGCGACATTCTCGATAACACAGACTTTACTTATGTAAACATGGAGCTTTGGACTATATGCACACTTGAAATGAGCACCTGTCAGTGGTTACTTATTGCTGGCTAGCTCAGTCAGAACACAGCCTCAGGTCAGCATGACTGGGGGTTAATGGCTCCATATTTGAGCTCCTCCTGACAGCTCTAGCTTATGAAGAGATCATGAGTCATCCGTCAGAGGGTAAGTGGATGGTGGTCTAGGCCAGAGTGAGGTCATTCTAGGAAGGCCAGACACTGGCCCTGCCTAAGATGCCGAGATAATAGGGGCAGAACACCATTGGCTGGAGTGTCTGATCCAAAGAGGACCCTCTGTCCTCTCCAACTCTGTGTATTTATCTCCAAATGACGGATCCTTTCTAACACTCTCCTCTTCCTGCTCAGCTGCTCAATTATCCTCCTTTCAGCCCAGAGAGGAGGAAGATACAGAAGATGGAGTGGCGAGAGAGAGGAATAGATAGATCGAGAGCAAGAGAGAGTGACGCTGTCACAGGTCTTCTCACGTTCACGTCACCAAAGAGCTCTTAGGAGGAGCTCGGCACCCGCTATAAAAGAGCCCCAAAAGTAAATGACAGTTCACTGTCCTGAAATAATTGAAGTCAGTGTGGGAGTGTGTGTGTGTGAGTCAGAGACAGACGCAGGACGCTGTACACAAAAACAACCTAATAAAACACGAGCTGTCAATCGAAGAAATTGAAATGGAGAGGGAACTGGTGAGTGACAGGTGGTGGGGATGAGAAATGGCATATGTTAATGTTGGGTTATGAGACCCAAGCAGCCCCAGAGAGACTGCAGATAATGCTGAGCCATTCTGGCACTCAGGTGGCTCATCATCCACTGTGTCATAATGAAGAGAATATGCTAATGGACAGCTTATCCACTGGAGGACAGGAATTAAACAGAATAAACAGCTTGTGTGTGTGAGAGAGAGAGAGAGAGAGAGAGAGAGAGAGAGAGAGAGAGAGAGAGATGGGAAGGGGAAAGTGTGTGTATGTGCGCAGGACGGAGAGGTCACACCCGATCGTTTTTCAACTTTCAGTTTTTCTCACCTTCTGTCTAGATGTAACTTCTGAACTACAATTACGTAGTTTTTATACTATCTTGACCTTCCTTGCACACTTAAATTTGCATAACCAATTAATAAGCAATAAAAGACATCAACAAATTCAAATCTATCATGCATAAACATTGACGGAGAAAGAGATATCCTGCAAAGGAGGAGAAAGGCGTGTAACACCTGTTCAAATTGGCATGACTTGACAGTGAAACAGCCTGAGAGCAGACGAGGGAAGCTAAAAGCAGTGTGGAGGAACGGGTTACGATCAATAGACCAATAAATGCTTATTGCTGCATTACTTAAGAGTGCTGAAGTTGAGTGTCCTTCAGGACACAGAAAAAGTGTTTGTTCCCTTTCCTCCCTCAGCCAGACAAAGAGGATTGATTAGCAGTTGGACTGAAGCCTTGGGCATTGTATAGGAGTAGTACACTGTACAGATGAAGCCTGACTGGGGCATTGTATAGGAGGAGTATATACTGTACAGATGCAATAAAAGAACATTACTGAGCCTTTGTAGAAGCTGGCATATTCCACAGGACTCAACTAGAGTCTGAAATTATGAAACATAGAAAACTGTAAGAATGGACACATCACAGTGAGCGAAATAGAGCGAGAGAGACATAGATAAACATTATGTTACATTATTTGACTGAGTGGGTGATGGAGCAAAGAAGGGTGTTACAGGGTGACACAACAGCATATCTAGCAAATTTGCATTGCCATAGCAACAGCCCTCCTAATTTGAAAGGCAAGTAGGCGGGGAGATAGATATGGAGAGTGTGTGTGTGAGTGATGGTGTGTGTGTGTAACTTGTTGGCATGCTTGGTCCTGTTCTTGGCACACTACTACAACGCTCTCTGTTCTGCCAACCGTAGACCCTGCAGCTTTAAACAGTCAAGGTCAGTCAGGAGGAAAAATGAACAACTCCTAAACGTGTTCCTGCATACTACACACTGATGCATTCAATACTGGCCCACACAGATAGAGGGCACCGCCATCTCACACTACATACGTGACCAATCTGTATCCAATCATCCATCCCTTTCCACCTGAATGCTCCTAGACACTGACCTAAAAGCATGGTATTGGAGTAGTCCAAGTGGCAGAGTGCACAAGTGCACACTTAGGGGAGAGAAGGCTAGCGAGCTGAAAGATATGGCTTCTATTATCATGGGAAGATAATGCAGCTCTGCTTCAGTAGTGCCAAGGTGACCTTGGAAGGGTGGTAAACCGATGTCATCAGTAATGAAAAGCTAATGAGAACATATAATGCACGTTATTCATGTAAACAGCATACACATAATTACACATACACACAGGCGGATCACCTACGTAATCTGCACCATGTAATTAAAAACCGACACAGAAGCATACATGGACACACATGTATGCTTATGTGTAATTACAAACACAAAACCAGGGAGATTGAATCATAATTAAGTTACAATGCTTAAATATGGTATTTGTGATGTGGTATGATGTGTAATGTGACCCCAAGTGTGATGTGCAGGTCTGGACTGGGACTGAAAAACGGCCCGGGACTTTGAAACGCAGACCGGACCACGACTGTGTATTATTATTATATATTTAATTTTTTTGCATTATGCCGCGGCCGTTTGGGAAATCTCCCGACTCTCCCGAGGGCCAGTCCGACCCTGGTGATGTGGTCCCAGCACCGACCCCCCAGTGTCCCCCGAACAGGGAGAATCTGAGGCTATGGTTCTAGGATGGTTCTGTCTGGTGTGAGTAGCAGACAGTTCATGGGTACTTAAATCAATGACAGGTGTTGCTTATATGATGAATAGGAGGAAAGCAGATCAGAATCACATGTAGTAAACAAGACAAATCTGGCGCACACAATCGCACACTCTGACAAACACACTCAGAACCTGACTGACAGTAATAGACAGAAGAACTGAGCAGATGAGAGGCAGGCTGGGAGCAGAAAGGTGTGAGAAATGCTCAGCACGCACACACACACACACACACACACACAAACACACACACACACACACACACACACAAACTAGCACACATAGCCAATCATTCCAAATCATGTTCAGTTGTCAAGCTTTCCCCAAAGTCTTGGGATAGAAAATATACAAAACCATCAAAAACGAATACAGAACCGAGACACGCTGCATAACTCTGTTCTCCTTCCAGGTCACCATTATCTTTGTTCCGTTCTAATAAAGTTTCCCTCTCCCTGTGTGTATGTCCGTCTGTGTGATGAGGAGTGCTCGTCAGGGGAAATCAGGAAGGCCATGGAGCAAGGGAGACCATGAGAGGATGAGTCACACCAGATAAGCGTTTAATCTCTTCATTAATAAAACATGCTATGGTGTAATTAAAGCTTTTACTTACAGCACAGCTTGGAACTAGACACTTGCACAGACACCGCACACACACACACACGCACGCACACACACACATACACAAACTGATAGAAGACAGGTTCTGTCTGAGGTAGAAACAGATTTATATATAGAGAAGCCGAGGCAGCAAATGGACTAGCATCCATATTGTAAAGATATGACATTTTCCAATTCATCATAAGAACTGTTTAATACTTAAGTCATGTGATTTGTCCAATCCAAAGAAAAAAAGCTTATATAAAAACAGTATAAAAATACTTCTCAAAATAGCACCTTTTCTGTCAAGTAGACATGCAGATGTATACAAATAAAATTACTACAACAATATATAACTCTTTTCCCAAGTTAAATTATGCATATATGTACAATTCAATGTCAATATTTTGTGCTTCAAAGATTATGTCTTCAACAGTGGAACAATTCTGTACATTGGTGGACTGATTTAGATGTCATGTACAGACAGTACTCAATAACAACCATTTGGACCATTAAAATGGAAGGATCATTGGGTAAAAAGGTGTGCCCACTGACTGAAGAAATGCAATAGCAATAAATAAGCAAACATCTAAACCATCAACCTTGGGGAAAAACATGGATCCATCAACAGCTCAAATATATCTTTAGCTGATGTTTATATTCTTAAACATCAAAACTACGGTTTATTGACATTCTTGGAGCTGGAAACGAGGTGGTAAATGTGTACCTATTCATCATCCTCGTCTGCCGGACGGAGTCGCTGGAATGAAAAACGGGATAAATATGCTTGTGCGTGTGCTGGTTTGTTCACCATATTGGTATGGATGTGTGCAAGTGTGGGTGCTCTGTGTGTTGTAATGTGTTTAATGGGCAAGTCCATGGGTGTGTATGTCCAGTTGAGTGTGTTTACCTGTGTTGCCCCCGAGGCAGAGTTTCTCACACTGCTCCAGGAGGAGGAAGCGGTTGGCGTTGCCGTCACAGCCGCTGTAGATGAAGGGCCTGCAGGCCTGAGCCGGGGCGTTAAAGTAGTAACGCAGGGTGAAGCGCCCACAGGTGCCCTCCTCTAGAGGCAGTGAGCACGGGTCCACTGGAGCTGAACACACACATAGAAACACACACATATATGTACAGTACATACAGTATATAACAGCAAGGAAATACTTCTGAGATGAAAAACAGAGAAGAGTAGACATGAGCAGGACTGGGCTGAAGGGAGCAGTGGAAGGTGGTAGCAGTGCTCAAGGTTAACTTTAGATTTATGTTTGGAATATATTAGTTGGTAATAAACATGCACACACAGCAGCAACACACAAGCCTATGAAGTAAATGTACATCCATCTCTATTTCATAAAAATAATTCAAAATAATTTATCAGGCAATGAGGGATTGTAAGGTCAAACTTAGCATGTTTCATTAATCTGCCGTGCTTCTTGAATGATGTGTTCCACCTATGTAAGCATACCCATCATGCTTCAGTAGCCCCTATACAGTACCACATGCAGGGAGGTGGGATGCGGTATGAACCCCATCATAGCCTGAACCCTGGAGATGAGTTAGTGGGTGGACTTTACCTTCCCCCTTCAGGTCTCTCTTAGGTCTGTCTGCTTTCTGAGAGGCCACAGCTTTCTGAGAGGCCACAGCTTTCTGAGAGGCCACAGCTTTCTGAGAGGCCACAGCTTTCTGAGAGGCCACAGCTTTCTGAGAGGCCACAGCTTTCTGAGAGGCCACAGCTTTCTGGGGCACAACTTTCACAGCCTCACCAGTCGAGGAAGAAACTTTGACAACCTCACCTGTCGACACGCATTAAACAGACAGACAGGCACACACACACACAAACACTCACTAATAAATCTATCTACTCGGTTATATGAACAGGTAGATGCGCCAATTTTGTGACCATTTTCAGCACATCACAAAACATACACAGGACACAAACACACACTAGACACATACATACAGTACCAGTCAAAAGTTTGGACCCCTTTATGGGAAAAGGGTTTCAAACTTTTGACTGGTACTGTAGATATATATTGTACACAAGAGAAATTGTGTGCAACTGTATTTAGCAGCAGACTAGTGTGTGAGACTGGGGTGAGGTTAAAAGATTGAGCTAGGTTAAGCGTGGCCTACGAATGAAGGGCTGTGTGGTGTGGTGTTTTGTGGTGCAGGAGGAGGCATACCCCTGCTCTGATTGATGTTGGGGGTGAAGAGGACAATCTCCTCCAGAGGGTCATCATAGTTCTCGATGGAGTAGATATGCTCGTAGTCCGGGTCGTTGGTGTTCATCACCACACGGAGTTCACGACCTGCAACACAGGTAGGCGCCACATCGGTCACACCCCCTCAACCCATTTCACCCAGACATGGAGGAATGGGGGCAGGAGACTATAACTTACCATAACATGACCCCACCATATGCTACCATTATATTAACTTACCATCCCCTTACCCTCCCATACCAGGAACCTAACTAAGAATCTAAGGCTAGAATTGTATAAGGACTTACTAGGTGGGGTAAGTCCCCTGAGTTATAAACACAATCTTTGAGAATCAAACGGGACATGATCATATTGTGTTAGAGTTGCACAGAGTATACACTTAAGACGGACAGGAAGACAGTAACAGTTAGGAGTCCTCTGTTTTCTTGACCAGAAAACCACCCTGGAGTTCAAAGGTCTCCACACACAGACAGACATGGCAGGAGAGACAGACAGACACACTCACCCTCCTCGCCCATCTGGGCCAGCGAGCGCTGTGGTGCCGGCCCCGCCCTGAAAGACTGGACACCTGGGCGGGGCTTAGGGTCTGGGGCAAGACCTGAGAGGACCATACGGGGGCAGGAGGGGAGGAGGAGGACCAAGAAGAAGAGACATATATAGGACAGAGAGGCAGCATAAGAACATGGAGGATTAGTTTACGGGGTAGAAGAGGAATAAAAGGGTGATCAGAGGAGAGAGGGGGAAGGGAGGTAAGGGGCAGTGACCAGCGGGAGAAACAATAACCAAAAGACAACAACAGAACAACCAAGCTGGTCAGTAGGAGATTACAATGATGTTAGCAGAACCGCCTCCACCAGAACATTGGCACATTCAAACACATACATAGTTACCCACAATACAAAAAAATACAGACAGAACAATGTACACATAAAATCCCCAAACTTGGTCCAACATGAAAATGATAATCATGAAAGTAAGTCCCACTGTTCCATATTTGGTTCTCACTCACCTCCACAAGCTGAAACAGAGGAAGGAAGAAGAGAGAGAGAGAAAACATCAAAGTACATTCATCAGTGTATTAGCACCCTGCAGATGCTTCTGAGGCACTGAAGACGCGTGTTGAGGCTCATCTGGAGGACAGCAGTGTAACAGTATACAGTCAGGCCTGGCACAAGAAGATGACTGAGAGACTCACCACAGTGTTGACTCATCTCTGTGCGAACGTATGCACGAATCTCATCCTCCTGTACGCACAGAGAAGAGGGTGAGAGGAATAAACAGCCGAGTGTGTGTGTGTGCACGTCTGTCAGTGTGTGTGTGTATCAGCGTTTTTCAGTGTGTGAGTGTGTGTGAGCTGGTCTGAGACCAGGTTTAGGCCCCTCTGGGCTGACGTCTGGCACAGTGTGTGAGTGTGTGTGAGCTGGTCTGAGACCAGGTTTAGGCCCCTCTGGGCTGACGTCTGGCACAGTGTGTGAGTGTGTGTGAGCTGGTCTGAGACCAGGTTTAGGCCCCTCTGGGCTGACGTCTGGCACAGTGTGTGAGTGTGTGTGAGCTGGTCTGAGACCAGGTTTAGGCCCCTCTGGGCTGACGTCTGGCACTGACCGTCAGGCCTGGCTCTCCTCTGTCTCCCTTCATTCCATCTGCACCGATCTCCCCCTGGGAAGACATACACAAACACATGCACACACACACACACACACACACACACATGTCTTACCAAACACAACCAAACCCTCATAGAGGTCATAGGTAGATTCTGAAAGATTCATGATGCTTGTGTTCTTTGTTATGTTTGATCCCAGCTAAGCAAAGCAAATGATGGAATAGGTACACACCTGACTACACTATGCATGGCAAATCCCCCTCTCCAGGTAGGGACACATGTATAGAGTCACTCACCTGCTCACCCATGGCTCCTGGGATCCCAGGGATCCCACGAGGACCCACCAGAGCTGGCCCAGATGGCCCACGCTCTCCCTGACACACACACACACACACGTACGTACACACACACACACACGTGAACTCACACAGCATATAGGAGGAATAACACCACTGAACATTGAAAATTGTAGTTTTATGATCAGCCTGCTGATTATACCTTCTGTCCCTGGAGGCCTTCAGGGCCTTTAGCTCCAGCCAGGCCCTGGGGTCCACTAAGACCAGGGACTCCGTCCACTCCCCTGGGGCCCGGGGGGCCAGGGATACCTGCGGGGCCCTGGCCACCACACAGAACAAAGGACAGCTACATATCAAGAACATTTCTCTTTTCCTGCATATCCCCAGAGAGGGTTAACAGTGGCATTCAGTGGACAGCTTCAGTGGGGTGACACACCGTAAAGTTGGTTATCTTCTCTATAATGGTATGGTTGGTAAGACTCACCCTTTCACCTTTCTCTCCATGAGCGCCCTTATTTCCTCCAACTCCATCAAAGCCACGGTCGCCCTGCATAGAAGTATGTCTGTTTCACTGTTCAGACTCCGTGCTGTTGAATATGCCCACACCTACACACAACACACTGGAGATATGGGCAGATACCTTGGGGCCGATGAGTCCCTCCTTCCCTGGAGATCCTGTAGCCCCTATGAGCCCCACGTCACCCTGAAATGCACACATGCACAAAGACACACAGACGCACACACACACACACACACAACCCTAATCAGCCCTGGTGACTAACCAACCTTGAAAATGGGATACAGTGCCATTGTCTTCAGGTTGTAATGGTGTGACTTTGACTGATTCCAACCTGCTCCCCTTTCCTCCCAGGCAGGCCTGAGCGTCCATGGATGCCAGCGTCACCCTGGACACAGAGACACAAGGAGCATTAGCACCACAGACACAAGGAGCATTAGCACCACAGACACAAGGAGCATTAGCACCACAGACACAAGGAGCATTAGCACCACAGACACAAGGAGCATTAGCACCACAGACACAAGGAGCATTAGCACCACAGACACAAGGAGCATTAGCACCACAGACACAAGGAGCATTAGCACCACAGACACAAGGAGCATTAGCACCACAGACACAAGGAGCATTAGCACCACAGACAAGCCAGACAAGTGACAGAGAAGTGACCGTGTGGGGCGACCGTAATGCCGACAGCCCCCTAGGAGAAGAGCCCACGAGAGACACTGAGAGATACCTCATGAGTCCATCAGCATCAGCTGTGAATCTTTGGTGTGTGGAGGTGACGGGCAGACAGGTCATGGTGCACGCTTCACCTCCCCACCCACATTAACTTCATTCAATCTTCTCATTATCCAAAGACAGATGTGTCGCGATTTAATATGAAAACGGTATGATAATATTCTCTATTATCTCGACAGGCATCTCCTCGTATTCATTCTGGCCTTTGTCTCCTTCTGCCTTCCAGCTTGTTTCCCAGTCTCTCTCCCTCACCTTTTCTCCTTTGGGTCCGTCCGCTCCGCACGCCCCTTTTGCTCCTCGGTCGCCCTGGAAACCAATGAGTTGTCAATGACAGAAGCAGATGAAGTGCCCTGTCAATCAAAGAGGGCTAGACGGCTTCGAACCACCAATCTACCCTGACAGAGTGGGACTAAACATAGACCCACAGTCCTTTCACCTGTCACTCATTCTGCTGCTACACACACACACGCACACACACACACACACACACACGCACACACACACACACACACACACACACACACACACACACACACACACACACACACACACACACACACACACCAGTCTTATTCACCAGGTGAATCATCATTGCCTGCCACTCTGTAAAATGGTATCTGTCAGTAGTTAACACTAGTGAATGTAGCGCACAAACTAGTGGATTGTATTTGGACCATATCTAACCTTAAACAGATCCCAGTAGTACAATCCCAACACAAGTACCTAGTGATTACTGAGAGAACAAAAACTGGAGGGAGATGAAGGAAAATGAAAGTGTTTCGGGCCCCATGCGAAGTCTGAGTGGGTAGATTCTGTACCGCCTGGATTAGTCATTCTAAACCCAGATTAGCATGCTGTGACAGAACATCATAGCCGTCGACAGCAAGGTCATCTCTCCGTATGTGTGACAGAGATCACTCCTCATCACAGCGTTAGAGTTAGCAGCTACTGCAGTGGTAAACCAAGGGAAGGTCGAGAGGGGGGAAGTGTCCCAGATGTACCCTAATAAAACCACCCTCTCGTGTCAGGCGACATGGGGAGTATGGAAGATCATTTTAGGTTTAAAGTCAGAAAGATCCTCTGCGGGGATGTCAGCCAGGTGTGATGAGAGGCCCGTGGCCGCGGGGCCCTCTGCGGGGATGGAACTGGAGCATGAAGGACGTCTCTCAAGGTTCTCCACGTCAGGAGGGGAGCGTCAACCCACGCACTAAGAGGAGCGTACACGGGCTCACTTCATGAACACACGCACACGCCACCTGCTCTACACACCTTGGATCCACGCATCCCAGTAATCCCCACGTCTCCTTTCTCGCCTCTCATTCCAGACAGACCGTCCTTCCCTGCTGAGCCCTGAACACACACACACACACGGGAGGGTTAGAGAGGCGTAATGGAAGTGCGTTCATGTTGGCTCGAGGAGACAGGAATAGAGAAAGACTGACCGACTCTCCGGGCACCCCAGGTTGGCCTGCCTCTCCCTACAGACACAAAGAGACACAGCCTTGTGAGAGCTGTGGCACGCTGAGCCTTTAACACTCTACCACAGGCAACCTAAAGACATGGCAGTCACAGCATGGAGATTCACAATACATTCACACACAACATCCTCAGTCATGTAGGAATCGGGACCCTACTTTCTGTCCTCCTGGGCCACGGGCCCCCTGGAAACCTGTGGAGCCCCTTTCTCCTGGTTCCCCTCTCAGACCCTGAGGACACACACACACACACAGTTACATTGTACCTCTTCAGAATGTTATCAACACATTGAGTAGTGAGCTGTGAAAGGAGTCGCCCTCCTCCAAACTCACCTGCTCCCCAGTGGGCCCCTCCTGACCCTTCACACCTTTCTCCCCCTGCACCCCCTTGGGCCCCCGGTCCCCCTGGAACAAGCACAACCATCTCGAGTATTAATCCCTACTGTGCAAGGATGCCTTGTAGATAGTGAGGGTTGGGTCTTACTCACGGTCTCTCCTTTGTTTCCCTTCTCTCCAGGAGGTCCCCCCACCAGAAGAGTGTCTCCCTGTAGGGGATAACAGCAGTCCAGTGAAGAGCACTGCTCTCATACACAGGTCTTCACACTGGGGCCTTCTGTATCTTTCACTCTGCAAGTTGTTTCTTCACTTCTAAAACGCATCTTCACTATTAAAACCCCCTTTAAACGGCCTCTTAGTTTGTTTTCGTCTAGACGAAAGATGTTTTTTTTTCTTTCATTGTTGTTTTCTTACTTTTCCTCTTTCATTATATCTATTTCTTGCGCTTGTTTCTATTTCACACAAGGCTGCACAAACACAGCCTTGATCACATTCGGCATTTCAATGCATACCTTTTCTCCTTTGTCCCCTTGTGGCCCCAATTCCCCCTGAAAAAATTGAGAGCAGGGCTCACTAGTCAGGCATGACAAGGAGATTCACAATTGTTCATGAACAGAATGCTCAGGGGACAGATGAAGCATGGTGACACATCCGCGTTGGGGAAAAAAGAAGGAGAAATATTCACCTTCTCTCCCCGTTCTCCTCTGCTCCCTGGAGAGCCCTGAGGAAGACACACACACACACGCACACACACACACACACGCACACACACACACACGCACACGCACACACACGCACGCACACGCACACACACACACACACACACACCCACACACACACATTGCATATAGCCCTGATCATCAATGCAAACCGCAGTCTAATAAACACACATGATGACTGATGTACATAGATGCACAACATCATAACCATTCTCAAATCAAAATGACCCATCACAGCACACTTAAATATACAGTCTCTTCCTTCAGGTAAATGGCAACGAACCATGCCTCTTCTACGGGTTACCAGGCAACTAATGGAGGAGAGCTACTTCAGTGTACTTTTACAAGATCAGGAGCTGAGAAGACAAAGTGGCCTTTACACAGAAAGACACCGTCACAATCCTTTTAACCTTTATTATGGCTATAACTCTGGCGAAGTGGAGGTGGACAGAGCGAGAGACCGACCTTTGGACAGACAGAAAGAGAGAGAAAGATTTGGAGAGCTGACTAGGTGCAGATGTCTCCCCTCAGTCAGAGAAGCAGGGAGGGCTGCAGAGCCAGATCTAGGGCGTGCTGAGTGACAGCCTCCCCAAATACAATTGAAAATAAAGCTCTTTATATTTACTGTGGATCCTCTGTCTCCGTCTAGACCAGAGCGACCTTCCTCCCCCTGAAAACAGAACAGACAAACACATGAGAATACAAAAGGAGTATAGTGAACACACAACAAAGAGTGTCTGAGACAAACAGTCCCATGCTCCCCCTCCCCCTATGGAGGAGAAGCGTGTGTTATAATAAAGCCCACGTAACGTCTGTGGCGGAGGCGGCCATCTTACCCTGGGACCTGGGTCTCCTCTCTCTCCTCTAGATCCAGGCGCTCCCACTCCAGCCTCCCCCTGACAAGCAGCAATAGAGCTCATAAGATACATGCTCACTGATAGGACAGACACACACAGGAAGGTGTCATTACTAGATACATGTACGTTGTCCAAATGATGGGAGAATGTCCTGTATATCTACTGTATGTCTCTCTGAAGACAAACTCACCTTGTCACCTTTGACTCCATCTGTACCTGGGATGCCCTAGACAGAGCAAAAAACAATATAACGATTAGGAAACACACGCGCGCACACACAAAACACACATAATGGTAATTCCACTTACTGCTTGTCCAGGGGGCCCTGGAGGACCAGGAGATCCAGACTTGCCCACCTGACCTGGGAAGCCTTGGAGTCCCTGAAATAAAAGCCATTATTGCATCACTTCACACCCACACCACACACTATCTCTCTGCTACTATTACACACACACACACACACACACACACACACACACACACACACACACACACACACACACACACACACACACACACACACACACACACACACACACACATACGCATAAACACACATTCACTGCCTCACTCCAACACACTGTACGCTAAAGCAATCAAGCCTTGTGTAGGAGGGTCAAGTCTTCTCTAACCCTCTCTCCTAATTGTCCAGGGGGTCCCGGGGCTCCAGACTCTCCTCTGACTCCAGCCACACCAGCAGTCCCAGCTAGTCCCCTCGGTCCTGGGGGCCCTGCTGGGCCTGGCAGTCCTGGGTCACCCTGGAGCACAGACACACAGGTTCACCATGGGATCACATGGTATCACCATGGTATCACCATGGTATCACACAACACAACACACAACATCAAGAAACACACAATACAAGATAGGAGGGAACTCAATTAATCAATCAATCAAGGTATGCTCACCTTCAGTCCGTTGGGTCCAGGCTGACCTGGAGGTCCAGCGAGTCCCACTCCTCTCTCTCCCTGCAACACACCAGGTCCAGTCAGATCTGGGGCCCAGGTGGGCTCACCAACACACCCAGAGCAGCATATGCAGGGTGGGCCATTGGGTCTTACCTTGTCCCCTTTGCCTCCCAGTGGTCCTCTGGGCCCCTAACAGAGACGGAGAGAGGGTGAGGCATGGCTGTTTCTGGGTTTGAAAGTATTTGTACTGGTCCAGTATGTGTAATTGCTAGACAGACTTATTATGAGGCCAGGCAGTAACTAACCTCTTCTCCAGGATCTCCATTATCTCCAGGAACTCCCTATTCCAGGAAGACAAACGTTCTAGATGTAGCTTTCGTTGACCTTTGTCACAGTAACTGTTTTCTTAAAATGGTTTGTCAGATTGGAATGCAGTATAAACTACTCACTCTATCTCCTTTGATGCCTGCTGGCCCCTTTTCTCCTCTTTCACCCTAGACGGACGAAGTTTTGTCAAGAAAATGTTCCTCACATCAATTCTTTGTCATGAAGTACAGTGCGTGTGAATCCCTGAGAGAGCAAATGATTTAGAAACTGTGTAGAGTCAGACTTACACGAAGCCCAGCCAGTCCTCTCTCTCCCACTGTTCCAGGCAATGTCACACCAGGAAGTCCCTGCCACCAATCACAAGTCAGCTAGGACAGCTTCCATACCCTCAAAACTAAAATGATGCTCCGCAGTATTTTTTACAGTAACCCTGGAAATAACTCACAGTCTGTCCTTTGGGTCCAGGTGGTCCGCCCACAGACTGGAATAAAGACAAAAAAACAACAACGTCATTACAGTACAATTACTGTACAGTTCAATACCAACTATCCAGGGTCTACAATACATCTCGTGTGTCTTTGAAGTGATGTGATTACATATCCTGTAGGTTGAAGGGGTTGAGAGGATGAGTCATTCCCTTAAGGAAGTTGTCATTTGCAGCTGTGATTCATGAATAGGACTTTTCAAACACAGCCACTCACAAACACACACATACAAACACACGCATAAACACACACATAAACACACACACCACACTGTCCCCAAAACACACACCCACTCACCTTCCCTGGGGGGCCACTGTCCCCCTGCTCTCCTTTCAGACCAGGGGAGCCCATTGATCCAGCGATGCCCTGAGGATAAGGAGGGGAGGTATAAGAGGATAACCTTGAACACAAATATGCTACACAGTACTGTGCACACACACACACACAGCCACTCACTCACACACTCTGAAACACACACACACCAGTTTTCCTGGTAGTCCTGGTGTCCCCTCTTTTCCTGGCACACCATCTCTTCCTGGGACCCCCGGCTTTCCCCCTTCGCCCTACAGTATACAGAGACAGATGCAGCCACAATTGCTGTGTGTCGGTGGCTGAGGTGTGGAGAGCTGTGCTGTGGGGGGGAGTGTGATGGTGTAGTTGTTGGCTCTGTGAAATGAGCTTCCCTGGGCTGTGCTGTACTTACCACCTGTCCTGATAGTCCAGGGGGGCCATGTGGACCCTGGACAGAAGCAGAGCAGCATTAAAACACAATGAAGCAATAACTCAGGGATAAACCATGGGGCACAGCCCAACCATATACAACACCATATGAAATATCCCACAGACCTCACGGGGCCTGTAGACAGCAGAGTTAATAGTGTGAGGTTGGATGTGTGTCGGGTGAGGGCAAAAGGTTAGTCCCTGATAGACAGTGCTGCAGACATGGGACATGACATACCACAGCTCCTGGGGGGCCTGGAGGACCAGGAAGGCCGGAGTTTCCCTGTTGACCAGGCAGACCCTGGAGAGGAGAAGAGGCTTGATAATCATGGAGATTCATATATTATGGATTTATGTCTGTGTTTGTGTGTGTGTGCTTGTGTGTGTGGGTGTGTGTGTGTGAGTACTGGGGCTCGTCACAGTGTCACCTGAATACCAACTCCGGGCTCTCCTTGATTACCCTGGGGAACACAACACAAACAGAAACCTCCATGTTGACCTCAGACCCTTCATGTATCTGTCATTTGGAGCTCTGTAAGACCATGTTGTTGCTGTACAACTAGAGGACCAGCAGTATTCTCACCCAGCTGCCATACTAATGTGGTATGTGGGTTGTGAAGAAACAGACAGACCAGCTACTCACCTTCACACCTGGTGGCCCGGGAGGCCCGTTAGTGCCAATCGGACCCTGCAAACATAAACTGCATCACAACTACCCAGAGCTATGTGTGCGTGTCAATGTGTTTCCGTGTGTGTGTGTGTCTTACTTACAGTTGGCCCTCTAATTCCAGTTTCTCCTGGGTTTCCCTGCAAAAAGGAGATAAGAACATGTTCACATATTAAAACACTCAAACACACAGGCTCATACACAGTGAACACACACCCATGCGTCATACAACAGGACACACGTAGAAATCCATGTATTCTGTAAATAGACATGTACACGACACAACATAAGGCCGTACATACCTGTCTACACAGTACATAACAAATACATGCTGTACACATACTGCACGCGAACAAACACACAGAAGCACATCCAAAATGTATAAACATCCAAAAACACAACACATAATACAAAGACATTGTAGATGTACACATTATATCACTGAGAGGCCAACATAAAGCAAGAACAGCCACATGCTCAAACAGCCGACTGAAGCAAATGAATAAAGAGCTTTTGGAATTCAATTTCGTCATCAATTTAGTATTGGCTGCACTATTGTGTCTGATTGATTTATTTGCTACATTGCTGAATGGTATGTGAATTCTCTTGTTCAATCTCTCCAACCAAACAGGTATTTGCACATGAAACATTCTGCTCCTTGGGGGATGGGGGGGCTGGGTGAATATTTCATGAGAGACCTATCACCAGGCATACGCTCATCTCAGATCCACTCACTAAGAGACAAAAAACCTCAACCAAATACTGAAGCATATAAAGTAGCGACATGAATACAAACAGTTTGTTGCTATGCTCCTGGGCAGGGTGCTGCCACTGCATAGCCCACAGACATCAACCACACACAACTTGACACACGGACACACATAGAGCACCCTTGGGCAGCTTTAACTGTCCCTTTCCCGGTCCCCTCCAATCTAGTTTCCTAGTGATCAGAAGCATGGCAGCCAGCCAGCCAGCGTGAAGCCCAGAGAACCTACCGGTCTGCCCAGCACTCCAGGGAACCCAGGCAGGCCCTA
This sequence comes from Osmerus eperlanus, assembly GCF_963692335.1. Lineage (NCBI taxonomy): Eukaryota > Metazoa > Chordata > Actinopteri > Osmeriformes > Osmeridae > Osmerus > Osmerus eperlanus. Next base: position 17,429,186 of record NC_085018.1, on the reverse strand, counting down.
GAGAGAAAGACGGAAGGTAAGGAAGAGGGGGACAGAGAAGAGTTGGAAAGTTGGGTGATTGACAGGAGAGGGGAGAAGAAAAAGGAGAGGTGGAGAGGGGGATGGAGCAGAGATGAGAGAGGACAGTGAGGAGTTAGAGGCAGAGCTGCAAAAGGTTACAGTCTAGGGATCTACGTAGCTGGCCTCAGCCCAGAGGGGAAAGAGAGAGCTCCATCGGCCTAGCGCTCGCAGCCAATCCCCAGGCTTTCTTACGTGGCTCCTGCCCTGGAGAGGGCTGCCATGCTGCGTTACTATTACTCACTGGGCGGCCTTGAGGACCAGCTGGCCCTGGTAGACCCTGCTCCAAGCATTGGAAGGAAATGAAACGTGTGAGAAACATTCTCCACCTCTTATCGCTCCCCCTCCATACCTCCATATACACGTCCTCTTTGTCACTTCATTTGTGTCTGCAGTCTCCTTGCAAATGTCAAGACTGAGTGCTCACAATATTGTCGAGTCTGTCATTCATCTACTGTGTGTTTGGCTGACTGATAACACGACAACTGATCTGCGTAATGTTTCTGCAGTCCTGCGATAGAGGGGGAGGGAAGGAGAGCTGTCCAGGTTCTATGACCGGTGCTGTTCTGCTGAATCCCAGAGCACAGGTGAGTAGTATTTGCATGTAGACATATCTACAAAGCATCAGTCAATCATTAATCGACAGCATCAGTCAATGCATTACTAGACCTGCAGGCTTACATTCCTTCAAAGTCGTATCACTGCTGCCAAAAATAATTTCACAGGTCAACTATAAGAATACAGGACAATGTCAAACTGAAATACTTTGCAATATGTCAAATGTGTTGGTATTTCAGATGACAGCCTTTCACATGGCACTATAATACATCTATAAACGGTGTATCAATAATGATATGATATAAGTAAGTGTAATTATCTCCAATACAAGAATGAGCCCGCATGTTTTGGCCTATTCCTCCACACCCATCTTCTTACCGGCTTCCCATCGGGACCAAGCTTGCCAGGTTCTCCTGCTGGGCCCTGGAAACATCCAGACACATCAGTGTTCACTGTACAGAACATCCCTCTTCCTCCACACTGCATGTGTTCAGGTCAACATGTTAGAATGCTTGAGGACTGAACCACACCTGGAAGCCATCACGCCCCTTTTCTCCAACCTCTCCTCTGTCTCCTTTTTCCCCTCGAGACCCTGCAAAACCCTGGACACACACACACACACACACACACACACATAGCCAGTTTACGTATCCTGATTATCCAGATTTTTGCAATACTGTAAGTACAGTACAGTATGGATATAGTAGAAGGTTCTCACCTTGTCTCCTTTGGGTCCTTGTGGTCCTAAGGAGCCAGGCTCTCCCCTCTGCCCTGCCACCCCTGGAAGACCCCTGAGGCCAGGCACACCAGAAAGAGGTCCTTCTGCAGATTCACCCTAAACACACACAAGTGCACATTTATCTCCATGTCATACGACACTCAACACAGCTTAGGAGTTATAGTACAAAGGGTACTACCTTTGGACCAGAGGGACCAACCACTCCATTCAGACCATCTTTCCCCTGTAAAATACTCATGTTGAAATACTATACATCCAGAGGACAAGCCATTTTGCTTTTCCTATTGTGAGTGGGATTATAACTATTATGGTAATTGCAGAGATCAATACTCACAGAATCTCCTTTGTCCCCCTTCTCTGCTCTCTCACCCTGAAGAACATACAGAGTTATTAATAATACCCCTGCACAAATCTTCCTCCTCCATCCCATAATGACTTGTGTTTTCTTCTTCCTCCGCACGGTCCATTACTTCCTCCCACCTTATCTCCTGGTCGTCCAGCCTCCCCCAGTTCCCCGGCTCTCCCAGGGACTCCAGGTATTCCAGGCTTGCCCGGCTCTCCCGCCTGCCCTGGGGGTCCCGCAGGTCCCCTCTCTCCGATGGCTCGTCCCGTAGGCCCCTGGGACCCGGTGGGCCCTCGTTCACCCTGCTCTCCCTTCACACCCCGTTCCCCCTGTAGCCCTCGTGCACCCTGGAACAGAAAGAGAAGAGAGTTGCTGATACTCGATGCCATGACAGAGTCATACGTAAGGGTCATATGTACATATATGTCCATACAGTAATGTACAGTGAGTACATGTAAATGCACAAACTGAGTGTATAGAAATGAACATGCAAATGGCAGATAGCGTGTGGTTAATGTCTCTTTGAGAGCCCACTCACGTCTGCCCCCAGGGGTCCTGTCAGGCCTGGACTGCCCTTGTCTCCTTTATGGCCCTTCTCAGGCTTGACCTCCACAGGCTTGAGCAGATCCTCCTTCCTGTCCACCAACACCTTCAGATCTCGCACCTGCTCAGACAGAGATCAGGTCAGGGGGAGTGACCTTCCAGATGCTGCATATGCTAGCTTATATTAGGGTTTTCAGCACGGGCCGGTCATTGGTTGTAAAGCTGGAAGAGAGAAGGTTCAACTGACCTGGATACCAAAAACGGAGAAGGCCTTCTGCACATCCTGCCAAGACAAAAACACAGAGGGGAATCACTTTCCCCTCACATTCTAGCTCTTTAATAGAATGGGCTTTCCTCCGAGCGCATGGCTCCTCACTGCGAGGTGGAGCGGGGGGGCTCACCACTGCTGTTCCTGGTTTTCCTGGTGCTCCGTCCTCCCCTGGGTCTCCCTGAAGGCCACATCAGAGCGTCAGCACCACATCAGAGCGTCAGCACCACATCAGAGCGTCAGCACCACATCAGAGCGTCAGCACCACTGTATCAACCCAGAAAGTCCCATTTATTCCCCTCACCCTTACTGAAAACCAATCAGTTTCATCAACATACCGTTTCTCCCTTCATACCCGTCGCTCCTTTGTCCCCCTGAAAGACAGGCGTAGGTGAGGGAAAGGGACAAGATAAGCGGAGCGCTGATGTAGGCTCTGATTACGTAATACAGACTGAACGATAGACTTACTCTGGTTCCGGCCACTCCTGGTATCCCTGGAACACCCTAACACCGACAGAGAGGCATTAGAAACTAAAGGATAAGGTTTAGCACATGTACTGGGACCGTAATATGTCATATTGTGTGACTTGTGTGTATTTGTTTTGAGGGTTGATATGTGAAGTCACTCACCGGTGTTCCTGCAGGCCCTTGAGGACCAGGGATGGGAGCGACATCAGCCCCCTTCACATATACCACCTGAGAGAGAGAGTTTTCACCTTTGTCACACTTCACAATCACATTTCACACTTCAACAACCCCCGACACCACCACACACAGATCCACACACATACTCCAGCATGTCCGTACCTGTCCTGGAGGTCCGATGGTGCCGGGGGCCCCTGGAGCCCCACTTGCTCCTGCTGGCCCCACAGGTCCAGCTATACCCCGTTCTCCCTTCAGTGCATCCCGGCCCTAGAGGAAACACACACACACACAGGACAATTCACTTTTCACACCAAGACTGACACACACACCTGCCTGCTCTGTATTGAAGTTTACTAAAAAGGCCCTCACTAAAAAGGGCGAGCAAATCAAAGCAGGTCGGTCCAGGCCTACCTCTCACCTGAGGTCCTGGAGATAATGAATCTGAATTGATACAGGAAGGCACATGGCTGACATTTGGAGGACCCCTTTGGAGCCCCTTCAGAAGTGTCTCCAACCCTCAAATGCTAAGCATGGTCATTAGAGGGCTGCAGGATCTCATGGCTTGGCCTGAGGCAACTATTGATTTCCCGGTGAGCAGAGAGTGTGATGTGATATCAGTGTCAGTGTAAACCCCAGTTCATAAACACACACTCAGGTGGAAGGTAATGAGAAGGAAATCACTGCAGAGGGCTAATGAGTCCTACTAAGCATCCAAGAAGAGAAGGATCGATAGACGGAGGGAAGGAGGAAGACAGACAGCAGGGGATATGGAGACAAAGTTCATGATGTTCAGAGAGAGAGAGAGAGAGAGAGAGAGAGAGAGAGAGAGAGAGAGAGAGAGAGAGAGAGAGAGAGAGAGAGAGAGAGAGAGAGAGAGAGAGCAGAGTATGAGGTGAGGTCACTGACATCTCTTCCAGCTGCCCCTGCTTCTCCTTTGTCCCCCTGTTGGAAACAGAAATCGTCAGGAGTCAGAATATCAACTGAACAGGTCTATCATTAACCCCTGATCAATCAACAATAATGAAAGATTACAATTAATGATTACTTTATTACTTTTATACTGTTTTGAATGTTCTGAATATAATAAACAGTGCTATATTATGATCATGAGGAATATGCCTTTCTATAAATTATGTTGCTTGTATCACGTAAACTGTCATTATGCTGTTAGCTAAAGCCTGCTTATCCCAGCATAGCCATAAGTTAGTTCTTTGTAAAATGCGACGAGGAAATGTCTGTGACACTAGAGTGTAGGTCAAAGGTCAAAATGTTACCAAAGTGTATAGTGCCAGGGAACTTTGAACGAGGAAAATAGGAGGAACGTCAAGGCCATTTCTAGGAGCCCTATCTAAAGACTAAACAAGCTATCTAGCACCATGAATGCATTGTGTCTTCTTTCTGTGCTTGCGAAACTATGTTGATTGTCACCCTCCCCCCCCCCCCCCCCCTTACATATATGTAATAAATACTGATGATTTTGTCTTGAACTTGTTCTAACAACTTGAATGGTGTAACCATAAACTACCTTTCTCCCATCTTCCCCAGGAATGCCATCTTCACCCTGTAACACACACACACGTACACACACACACACAAAAGTCAATTCAGGTAAGATCAACCATTGAGACGTTACAATACTTTTGGATTATCAATGAGCTCCAACTGGCTGTAGCACCAACATTATTGCTAAGATAATTTATTACTGGTGCTTTAAGACTACAGACTATAATTTTGCTACCCGCGGAGGGGAAAGAAAAAGCTTACATGTAATCACAGCACTCCAACCAGAGGAAGTGACAAACAAGCCTAATGGTAATGACATACATAGAGAGAACCCGAGAAATAATCACCAGTAATGAGACTCAAACAATAAACCCACACTGAGCAAATAGCCTCCAATCACAGTGTCGTAGTCAGATACTTGCAGTACTACTAAGTGGTCTGAGTGGTGGTCTGCAGTGGTCTGAGCTGAGTGTTTGTGTGTTTGCAGAATGTCGCAGAGCGTTAAGTACAGATGAGTGGAGAGCAGTACTGATTAGTATTGGCCTTATTAGATTTTTAGTCACCATTTTCCCTTGAGCACCAGGCTTGCCGTCTTCTCCTGATTTGCCCTGAAGCAAAAAAAGTGTTCAAACTGTAAAGTGTGTTTCTGTATGTGTGTGCGTGCCATGAGTGTGTGTGTGAATTTTTGAGTAACTCACAGGTGTTCCTGGGTTCCCCAGAGGGCCGGTGGCGCCCGGGGGACCCTGGTCTCCTCTCAGTCCAGGGAGCCCCTGTAGACAGACACACAGACTAAGAACTCTTGCAGCAGTCAGACTGGAACTCAACTAAAACATCCATAGTTCCCTTGAAACACAATTATAAAAATTGTCTGGACACAGCTCCAGAAAGTTCAAGACAATGGACCATCTGTACAGTAGGAAGTGTACAGGTCATATTAGGTGTTTACTCACATCTCTTCCTGACTCCCCTTGTTTTCCAGCGTCTCCCTACAGAGGAAACGGTTGAATGAAAACCATGTTTGTGTTTGTGTCACAGTGGAGTGTGGTACTGAGATTGGCACTGACCCGCAGGCCTGCAGTCCCAGGTGGTCCTGGTTTACCGTCCAGCCCAGCTCGGCCATCCAGCCCAGACGCTCCCCTCTCTCCCTGAAGACACAGGCACATGTGTATGAAGCAGCAGAACAGAAGCTAGCAGCCTACATAAAAGGTTACTCCACTTCATACAGGCCCAACAACAGCACACAGCACATTTATTCATTTAGCAGACGCTTTTATCCAAAGCGACTTTGGATAAATTGAGTACACAGCACGTGTACTCAATTAAACTGTATATTGGGGTCACGTGTATTATAGGAATTTTCATTTGGCTTTAAACAGATAGTTTGCCACAAATTCACAGAAAGCCAGGTGTATTGTGTTGCTTTTAGCAGGCCCCACTGCGCTTCATCACACTGGGAATCTGCAGACTGGAAAACAGGATCCAGTGGAATGAAGGACAGTGGAACCAACCAGTCACCATCTAGTGTATAAATCATTTGCCATCATTCAGGAAATTAGACAATACAAGTAAAGCTATAGATTATGATGTAACCACGTTGTAAATCCAACCTTCTCTCCTGGACTGCCTCTTTCTCCTGCATCACCCTGTGGGATGGAGACCAACAGAAATCACTCATACTGTGTGAAAGATGAAGGATTTAATGACATGTGTATTTATCTATGTATTTGTATATATGTAAACAAAGTAAGATTAAGAGATAGGAGAGAGGGAGAGAGAGGGAGAGAGAGAAAAGAGAGCAACAGACAGCAAGACAGACAATCAGACAGACTGTTGACTCACTCTGGCCCCTGGCAGTCCCCGCTGTCCCTCCAGTCCCTGTTTGTGACACAGAGGGAGAGACAGGGGGTCATTCAATAATCACACACAACAGCATACTCTGACACATCATGACGGGTCACCGTGTAACAGAATCAGTGACCCGGACCTGGATCAGAGATGTGCGGATAGAGCAAGGCAGTGGAAGCACGATGACTTACCCGTATCCCTGCAACCCCTGGGACCCCGGCCTCACCCTTTAAACCTTTGCCCCCATGCTCTCCTGGGTCTCCACTATCACCCTTGGAAGAGGAAGTGACATCAGAGAGGTCAGGGAAACAGAGAACAAGAAAAGGAGGTATTGAGTGTTCCTGAATTAGCTCCAATATGGAGCGGCTGTTGTGTACACACTGTACAGCATAGCACACGTAATATATCGATTGGTACATTTATTTGTGGAGGGCAAGAACATTTCCAGTACATACCTTTTCTCCTCTCTCTCCTTTCAGCTGAAGCTGCGTGTCTGCCTGTAAATAGGTGGGATGACAGTAACAGAGTGAGAGGAGAAAGAGAGAAAGAAGTGAGAGATGAAACGCTGTCAAAGAGTAGAGTAGTTTGGATTTACCACTTTCCCCGGAGGTCCTGCGGGGCCTTGAGCTCCCTGAGAAGACAAGCACAGAGATGAGCGGAGGAGAACGCCACGGGTCAGACAAGGATAATAGTGCAGAGAGACGACTAACCAGCTCTCCTTTGTCTCCTCTCAATCCGGCAGGCCCAGGGCTCCCCTGAGAAAGACACACATGTCCATCACTGGTGCTGCATAGTAGCTAGCCTTTCAATTACACACGTGACAGGTGATCTGGGTGTTTTCATAGGAGGGCAATAGCATCGTGAGTTATCTGAAAAGGTGCGTCACATTTCGGCCGTGTTCTCCTGGGTCTCCCATGTCCCCCTTCTCGCCCGCCCTCCCGGATGGGCCGGGCAGTCCCTGAGGACGATCCACAGAAAACAGGGTTTTAATTGACAGACCAAACCTCAAACTCTTATGCTGCAGTTAGTCCTTACAACCACAGTGTACGGCCCATACTCACCCTGAGTCCTCTCTCCCCAACCTTTCCTGGCAACCCTGACTCCCCCTAGAGGAGAACATTTGTCAGTACATCTGAGGGGAGCCTGGGAGGAACTGGAGTCTGCACATATTCAAAAACCACAGCCTCTCTACAAACTCCTCAGGGAGATAAGCTGGGTCTGACACATGACTGAATCAAAGGGACGAAATTAAATATCACGCTGTCAAATGAATTCAATTCAGACTTCTGTCTATCAGGTTTGATGTGAGTGATGGCAGGGAAAACAAAATGTGTCAAACTTTTAATTAGCCAGATGGATGTTGATAAGAGGGGAAGTGGAGAAAGGATGGAGAGGGAGGGATGGCAGAACACACACAGAGAGACACAGTGAGTGAGAGGAAGAGACAAAAGATAGGTAGAAGAGACAAGGAGAAAAACAAAATGCCAAAAGATGGAGAGAATGGAGGAACAGAGAAAGAAAGAGAGACAGATAAGGAAAGTGAATTTCTTACAGGAGTTCCTTCGTCGCCCTTGTCTCCTTTGTCCCCCTGTAAAAAGAGCTATGAATCATTCATGCACTTCACAAAGAGAAAGGAAGACCAAAGTGACTCAGTAAACAGACATTTTAGACGAGAACTACTTCAGCCGAACACAGGCAAACAAAGTGCATAATACCAGTACGGAACAGTATTAGACCAAACAGGAAGTGTGGAGAACAGGATGCAGATCAGCAACATTAGCTAGAACAGCCCTTGGGGAAGGGTTGCAGCGACTCGTGGTCATGATCGCTAGCTCTAAAGTGACACAGGGGCCGAGTCAGAGTAGAGGCAGAGAGATCAGTATGGGAATATGCTCATACAAACGTACACAACAATTAGCTCTGAGTATTGATAGAGGAGTAAGTTGTAATGTTGAGGCAGTCATTCCATTGGGTAACCCATGCATGCTAAAGCCATTCTGATGGTTCTTATCTGGATGAATGAGAGATAAGGTTTAGACATGGAAAAACTATGGCCAAGCTATTTAATCATCCTTATAAATCAGTGGTAGTAAACAAAGCCCAGTCCAGAGAGGGTGCAGGTGAGTTGTGGGTAAGTAAGAGCTGCAGGTGTTAGAGACCAGAGGTCAAGGGTTAGGTATAAGGGGTATCTCAGACCTCCTTTCCGGAAAGACCTATCTTCCCTGGGGATCCAGGTCGCCCATTCCCCCCTGCCTCTCCTGGTTCTCCTGGGTCACCCTAAAACACACAGAGGAACTCAAACCAAACTTAATCAAAACTACATTATAAATTTGACTCTAAGGACATTGTGTGTCTCACCTTGGCACCCACTCTCCCACTGAGCCCTGGAAGTCCCTGCAGAGAGAAGCACATGTTTATGTATAGCCATTACACCAGTAAGAGTGTGAGTATGTGTGTGTGTGTGTGTGTGTGTGTCAAAGGGATGACCTACTCTGTCAGCCAGTACAAAGAGATGCTCTACGTATGAATTATAGATGAGTTATAAATAGTGTTTACAAAGTATGAACACATCAAAGTTTTCAAAGATTCTTTTTCTGTGAAAAGACGTTACTTGGATACAGAGCTACATGGCATCATCATTTCTGTGTGACTCACTCGATCTCCCGGCTCTCCTTTAGGACCAGACGACCCAGGTGCCCCGGCCCCTGGGGGTCCCTGGAGGAACAGAGGACAAAGACAGAGTGAGGAGGAGAGGAGGAGGAGAGAGAGGAACACATCCAAGTGTTTGAGTGTGTCTCATCTTGTACCTCTCTACCAACTCACTTTTTCCCCTTTCTGTGCCGGCTCTCCCTTCTGTCCCCTGGGCCCCTCCGTCCCAGCAAGGCCTGGCTCGCCCTGAGAGTAGAGGGGGTTTCAGCCACTACACTTGAGATGGACAGGATGATAAAGGAAGGAAAGCCAGCCTACCTGATCTCCTTTCTTCCCCGGTAAGCCTGGGCCCTGCATGTGCGGGATGACAAGAGAGCCGACGTCTCGTCACCACATCACAGTCACAGTCAGCCTCATGCGTCTCTACCCTATTACTGGCTTCATTAGTACACATGAATCCGTCTAAATGCCATGGGTATATCCATAATAGCTTGCACATGACCTAATCTCAGCGGCTGTGGAAAGATCTAGAGGGTAAGATAATCACAGTGATTAAATCAAATAAAACCAATATGTCGACTCACGCTTCTGCCGGGCTCCCCACGGGCACCCTCGTTTCCCTGGAAACACAGAGGTCAAGTTGTTCAGCCATCAACAGATGTTTTCAACATGGCCAGCTTATTGAGCACAAGCTCTTCAATTAATAACACTGTTGGCCAGAAAAGTAGGAGCGTCACCTTCTCGCCAGACAGTCCACTAGTGCCTGGCACACCCTGCAAAGAGAAGCCGACAGGTCCTTACACGTATGACCTATCTTGTGACCTCTCCGAATTTTTTATTTTTTATATTGAGTGATGCAGGTGAGGGAGGGTTGCGGTGCACAGACGCCAGTCATGTTCAAACTCCTCACCCTCAGCCCCGGAGCTCCTGGAGATCCTGTCTTTCCTGTCTCTCCCTGAAAGGCACAGCGCCACACGGTGGTGAGAGCATGATATTGTATTGTGATACAGAAGCCATTTGTGCAGTGCCACTTCTGGTGTAGGGGACATGGTACTGCATCTAATGCTGTGACTTACCTTCTCTGCTGCTGGCCCAGCTGTTCCCCTCTCCCCCTACAGACAGCACAGAAACACTGACAGTAAGATTGTTGTATAGTCCTGCACGTGAGGTGTACATTGACAGTTCAATGCCACGGATGTATGATTGAGGCTGTGTAAAGGTTTTGTTTTGTCAACAAGTTTACAGCACCGGACGGTGAATAAATGGTCGGCCTTCTAACCAAAAGCACTGCTGACAGTTTGGAGACATCAAATCAATCTTTTTAACAACTGCACGGACCGGAACCCTGAGGTGTGAAGCCCCGTCTGAAGGGGTCAGTCAGTGACTCACCCTGTCGCCCTGTGATCCAGGCTCCCCCGGCTGCCCACGGTCCCCCTGAGGCCACACAGAAAGGACTTACACTTATATACCCAACATAGCAACAATAAACAATAGACACACACTGCACATCAAACAAAACTACTCCAATCCAAGGTTATCAAGATCATCTATAGCATCCGTCACAAATACCACTACAGTCAAGGCATGACATTCAAGGTGCATGTCAAAACTGTATGCCAGCAACTGTACTTAAAAACAAAAAGGACACTGCACATCCACTATGTATTCATGTATTCCACGACCTACCCCATGAATTTCCCAAGACTACCCATTGCTACCCCATCCTTTTAAATTGAGTTATCACTGTGGGAATAAATGAGCTTTTGCTTGGTTGGTTCTGATTTTGGGCTATCTATAAACCCGACGAGTAGGGAGGGATTCCACTGAAAGTGGATGAGATGTATCCATGCAGACCGTGTCTGCCTTCTCAGTCAGTCTAGTCACGTTCAGGTAATACAAGTCAGTCTGCTGCTCCCCAAGGATTTACTCACAGGTCTTCACTCTCGACACACTCTCTTCAACACGTAATACACCCTGCCAATAACAATCATGTGGTGCTGATACGATGCTTGTCTTTGCCTTACCTTGCTGCCAATTTCCCCTGGAGGCCCACGAGGACCCTGAATGGCACAATACAGATCAACAACACAACACCAACGACTTAGCAAAGGGAAAATGTAACGGATGAGTATGAGCATTTGAAGTCCTCCTTGAGTAAGTGAGCGAGTGAGTGTGCATGCATGTGTACTGTATGGAGGTGTGTCTGTGTGTATGTGTGTCTGTGTCTATGTGTGTCTGTGTATGTGTGTATGTGTGTCTGTGTGTATGTGTGTCTGTGTGGCTATGGGTCCTACCCTGTCACCAGGCTCTCCTGCCCTCCCTGCAGGACCAGGCAAGCCCTCTGCACTCTCTCCCTAAAACAGACATCCCAGTGAAAAAAACAAACAAAGTGAAAAATCACTAATAAAGAGACTAAATTTGACAGCGCTTCACACGCCCGACACCAACCTTGTCTCCCTTGAGTCCCGCGGATCCTGCCAGTCCTCTGGGTCCCTGGGGCCCTGGGGGTCCTGCAGGCCCCTAAGAAGAACAACACAGACAAGTATATAACACACCTATCACACCTCTCACACTTTCACAAGCAGATGCAGACATACACACAAACACACACATCAATCAGAATGACAAAGCTTACCGATGAGCCTTTGTCGCCTTTCACGGCCACCCCACTGCCTACACCCGAAGGTCCCTGTCAGAGAGACAGCACATCCAGATAGACAGAGACAGATGGACAGAGACAGAGATAAGAGGCGAGTATCATTATACTCTCCTGCTGGTCTATAGGACAAATCTGCCAGGTGAGAACAAGCCGCTGACAGAATGACTCACCCTCTCTCCTGTGCTGCCCTTGTCTCCCTGTGGATATACATATTATAGAGAGTGAGAGACAGAGAGGGAGAGAGAGGGAGAGAAATAGTGAGAAAAGAAAGTGAAAGATAAAACAAGTAATTGAAACAATATAAATATGCAATCCTCCAAAAAGTATTACATGAGATAAACTAACACAAACACAAACACACACACACACACACACACACACACTCACATCACCGCCCCCAGACACCTAAGCTGCCCCTTGCTGCACCATGTCTGAACTTCAAGGCTTTTGAACATCAAGAGATACAGTATTGGTTGTCTAGGAAACAGAGCGAAGGGCAGGAGTGGGTAGAAAATGAAAGGATGAAGAGGAGGACTGAAGTTTGCACCATAACTATATACATCTGGAGGTTAAAGAAAGAGAGAGGAAAGGGTGTTGTGGTTCAGATCTTCATGTTAAAAACTTTCATGATTCAAATGACAGAAGCTGAAAGTTACATTAAAGAGCTTGGGTGTGCTCTCACACTCAGACAGTTGAGTTCAGAACCTGGGATACATTTTGAATGAACAACTCAGAGGTGCATGAGAAGTTTCCAACTTGTCCATTCAACTCAACCTACAGTACACAGAGTAGATTTCCACCTGTCCATAATCAGATGGTAAGGTTTTCAACCCCCCCCCCCCCCTCATATAGCAACTAGGTCTTAACAACGTCTCCAGACCAAAATGTGTGTCTGATAACGTGACGGAGGAACTGACCTTGATGGACTGGCCAGGGGTGCCTGGTATCCCTGGGATACCGTCCTTTGCTGCAATTCCTGGTGGGCCGAGGGAACCCTTGGCCCCGTCGTTGCCTGGGCGTCCTGGTGTGCCCTGGGAGTTTGAGTTTAGGATCTGTCCTTAGTTTCAGTATGACACACGTTTGAGCAAGTGTGTGTGTGTGTGTGTGTGTGTGTGTGTGTGTGAGCATAGGTGAGGGGACGTCTCTCACCGGGATTCCTGGGATTCCAGGCTCTCCTTTCCTACCAGGGAGACCACCTCCTGTCACAGCTGAGCCTGGCTCGCCCTGAAACAGCAGCAAACCAGCATGATCACACACACAACACACACATATGTACAGTATACACACACACACACACACACACACTCATAAGGGTGCATTTAACTCACCCGTTCTCCCCGCTCACCCTTTGTCCCTAACAGGCCAGTTGGACCTGGGTCTCCCTGAAACAGACATGTTCATATTAACACACAAACATTTACATTTTTGTATTTTCATTTCTCAGATATTTGCTGTTTCAGACATTTAAAGTTACAGATATCCTTATTTCTGTCATCCTGCCAGGCTGCCTATGGAAGGTCAAACTGAGCAGCATCTTGCCACCTGTCTAGATCTTCTCTTGGGCATGCCTGAAATCTGCAGACCACTCACTGCCTGCCTCTGTGTACACACTGCACCCATCAGCACCTGTACCCAAGTGCTGCTGGTACTTCAGCAGTGTTCAGTCAACATGTGTTCAAATACAGTACAAAAGCATTTCAAAGTCTGTATAACAAAGCCCAGTGCACAGTAATCACACCATCCACGCTGCTAGCAGACACTTACACGGTCTCCTCTGATACCAGGAACCCCCTGTGTGCCCTGGAGAACAAAGCAGAAAACATTGGGATGAATAGTGTCATTCACTTGGACTCACATGGTGGTCCCACTATGGCCCCTCTTTACTCACCGCCACTCCTCCTGGTCCAGGAAGTCCTGGTCGGCCTGGCAACCCTGGACCTCCATCTAGCCCAGGGAAACCCTAAAGAGTGAAGGCTCACGTCACGTAAACAAAACGTTAGCTAGTAGCCATCACTGGAACGATTTGTGTGGCAACGGCATGTTGTCATGGTATCTGTGACACATTAGACTGAGAGGATGGGTGTAGTGTGTGCTCTCTGTATGTGTGTACTGTAGTGTAGTGTGTGCTCTCTGTATGTGTGTACTGTAGTGTAGTGTGTGCTCTCTGTATGTGTGTACTGTAGTGTAGTGTGTGCTCTCTGTATGTGTGTACTGTAGTGTAGTGTGTGCTCTCTGTATGTATGTACTGTAGTGTAGTGTGTGCTCTCTGTATGTGTGTACTGTAGTGTAGTGTGTGCTCTCTGTATGTGTGTACTGTAGTGTAGTGTGTGCTCTCTGTATGTGTGTACTGTAGTGTAGTGTGTGCTCTCTGTATGTATGTACTGTAGTGTAGTGTGTGCTCTCTGTATGTGTGTACTGTAGTGTAGTGTGTGCTCTCTGTATGTGTGTACTGTAGTGTAGTGTGTGCTCTCTGTATGTGTGTACTGTAGTGTAGTGTGTGCTCTCTGTATGTGTGTACTGTAGTGTAGTGTGTGTATGGAAATGTGTGCGAGCAGAAAGCATCGTGTGAGCACCAGGTACAGTGTACTCACCCTCTCCCCCTTCTCCCCTCTCACTCCCACCAGAGGGCCCTCAGTGCGGCCTGGCTGACCTGGGGCCCCTTCTGGCCCTCTAGGGCCTTCCCTACCAGGCAAACCATCACGGCCCTGAAACACGCACATACCAACACAATAAACGCACCCATTTTCTCCTTTTATTGTGAAACCCTGTCTTTTGTTGAATGATTATTGATAAGTGTATGTCGCAATCAGTGAGTCAGTAGTGAGAGACTAACAGGCTCTCCTTTGCGTCCGTCAGTCCCGTCTCTGCCTCTCAGTCCCTGTGGGAGGGGACCAATCACTGATCAGCGCAACTCAAACCAACCAATGATCACACAAAAAATACCATCAAAACATACAGTACAACAGTGTGCTGTGGTGGTGACGTACCCCTTGTCCCTGCTCCCCCTTCTCCCCCTGAACAGAAGACATGAGGATCATTGTTAGTCAAACAGATCACATCTGCATCGAGTTGACAGTGCTGTGTGTCCATGCACTAATCCAAAGGCCCACCCTCCTAGTGAGCAGTAATGGTCCAATAAGCTAGAACCTTTGAGGCTGCCTGACCTGCCTTGGCCAGTTTACATGGCAGGTGCATAAATATGAAGTTAATATGGAGAAATAAGCAACTTACCCGAGGGCACTGCACAGTACACTGCTCTGTTCCTGTTTGCTACGGCACGACAACAGAAGCAGATTGAGAAATCAAACGCAGACAAACAAAACATGAACCCTTATAACACCTCTATGCGGCCCCAAACCACTCACACACACACACACACACACACACACACCTCTGGTATTCTGGCGATGCCGCACAGCAGGTCTGCCAGATCAGCGTGCCGCGTGAGCAGCTGTGCTGCATCACGGGTGTACAGCATGTTCTGGGGGCTTCCATCTGTCACCACCTGCCGCAGCTCCTCAGTGTCTGCCCGCCCCGTGCCCACCGCCAACACCGTCACACCTGACAGAGACATTACACACACGTCAACACACAGCCCACTTTGAAGCAGACAGCTTTTCCTGTCTCATGGCACATGCCAGAAAGAGGTGTGCTCAATTGAGAATATGGAAAACAAAGGATAGAAGAGCAGAAATCTGGAGTATTTCTATGAGTCATAATTTTGTTGTAAACACACACCTGCAATCACACCAAAAACAATAGACCAAATAGAATCCCAAAAGAGCGACAACGAGTCTGAGTTCTGTACTGTATGTGTGTTTAACCTACCGGTGGATCTGATATCTGCGGCACCGATTGTGATGTTGTCTGATGACCTGCCGTCAGCGATGATGACCACGGCTCCAGGGACTCTGGACCGCCGGCCGGCCGAGGAGGAGAGGAGGAACTGTCTGGTGAATGACAACGCTTCCCCTGTAGGCCAGGATGGACACACTTACAACACTTTCAGAGTGCATTATACTGTATATTTAAAAGACATCTGAGAAAGAAATATCTTGTATAATAATGTTGAGATACACCACACATACAAACACACACCTATTTTGTTGCCTGGTATATCATCAAATGGGGTGGACAGGATCTCCTGTAGTAGAGTCCTACTATTGCTATGACGATTGAGCAGAAACCAGACTTTGGGTCGGGCACTGTAAACCACAATCCCCACCTGGACAAAGCAGAGGTTCCATTATAAGATGGCATATACGACGATGTGGCCAATTAGACAGAATCAATACAAAAGAAAAATATGTACTTTAAAAAGAATTTGCAGTGTAGAAAAGACAGAGTCGGGTGGGGGAGGCGGAAGACTAAACCATATCATATCACACCATATCTAGCAGTGTGATGTCAGTGTGTGTTGTGTGTGTGCGTTCCCTGCCTGTGTACCTGGGAGTCTTGGGCTCCAATGGCGGTGAGTGAGCCTGCAGCACTGGTCAGGAGGGACCGCAGGGGCTCGGCCAGGCTGGCCCGGTCTCTGGAGGCTGGAACCACGAACACCAAGTCCAGACGACCACCCACACACACTACAGAGAGAGAGACAGAGAGAGAGAGAGAGAGAGAGAGAGAGAGAGAGAGAGAGAGAGAGAGAGAGAGAGAGAGAGAGAGAGAGAGAGAGAGAGAGAGAGAGAGAGTCATGCTTTAGTATACCCTGTGTGTACACTACTGTATATGTGTATGATCGAGACAGAAAGCATGGAGAAGCGAGAACCATTAAGGATAGAGAGTGAGGAGGATGGAGAGGAAGAGGTGTGTACCAGTCCGCTCCTCCACGTAGACCTCTGGCCCCAGCTCCCTGTCGAAGCTGGGCTTCAGGGTGAGGCGGTACCGCAGGCCCAGGCGCAACCCTGTCACCCGGTACGAGCTGGACGAACTGGGGAGGGTGATGGTCTGACCCGGCCCAGAGTCTACGCCACACACACACACACGCAAGAACAGGAACGCAAACATTTACGACATGTTTAAAATGGCGACAAACATATACGGATACACATAACTAAGGCTTAAATGACCTCTCTCCTCCCTCCAGTGGAGGACATATCCTGTAGCACCAGCCACGGGAATCCAGCCCAGCAGCATGGACGTCTGGGTGATCTCCGCCACCTGGAAGCCTGTGACAGACGCCAGGACCGGAGTCCCCGCTGCACACGACAACACAACGCACTCAGACAACACACACTGGACAGACAGTAGGAGGAAGCGGATCAGATCTGTTCTTGTGTGTGGTCAGTGTGTGTGGTCAGTGTGTGTGGTCAGTGTGGGTGGTCAGTGTGGGTGTGTCCGTACGCGTGGTGATCCTGACGGAGACTGGGGAGCTCTCCCTGTTCTGGACCAGGGCCTTGACCATGACCTCGTACTGAGCGCCCCGATCCAGCTGCTGCAGGTCCACAGACGTCACATTGCCCCCCACCTCCTGGCTCCTCTCCTCACCCCCTAAAGAACCACGGGGGTTTACAGAGGGTTGTCAAAATGCTCAGCACATAACACTACCAGAATTTGAACTATCAAAACACAGATCATCATGATTTTATCGTCCACGGGCAAAAAATCTAATATTTATTAGCTTTTTTCCCACCAGTTTATTGTACGTTATGTCTGTGCTAGTCAAGCTAAGCACTGAAGCAGGTGTTATAGTGATTTTAATGAAAGATCAAAGATGATTTGCCAATATTATTATGTAAATATGACAATAAGTAGAATATATAAGTAGAATATTACTATTTATTATTCCTTTTTTAAATTAATTCATTTATTATTCAAACCCTCACCATCTGTTCGTTTCCATGCAACACGATAGGCTGTTGCTCCTTGCACGCCAACCCACGTTACCCTGATGACCTCACTTCCAAAGTCCTGGACTCGGAGTGACGTCACGGTACTCACGACAAGCTGGTCTGATTCTACAGAGAGCAGCAGAAGTCAGTAATTGGGTTTCATCAGTAAGTAGTATCTCTTCTTTTAATCAAGGTGAACTACCTGTTCTGAATCTGTGAGAGGTGGGGGTTCCTTCCCGAGAACCAAACAGTGGAGAGACAAACACTTGGTAAGGGGAGTCTGCCTGGAGCCCATCCAGAGTGAAGGAAGTGACATCAGCTGTGACACTGCGGGATGACTCCAGGCCTGGAGACAGAATGAAGACAGCTACTATGACAACCACTACTACTACTACTAGGTCAAGTTGAATGGAGAAAAGAGAGAACCACACCCACCATCTTCACGGCGCCAAGTAATCTTGTAGCCTGTCGCCCTGGAGACTGGTAACCAGGTGATACGTACAGTCCGAGAGTTGACATTGAAGACCTCAACTCGACTGATGACGCCTGATCCAGAGACAGGATTGGTCCTTGCAGTGAGGGTGACTGCCTCCCCCACCCGACTGCCAATCACAGCGGCAACACCGATGGCCAGTGCTTCGTCTGGCTGCAGGCCCTCGATGGTGTAGGAGGTTGTGTCTGCTGACAGGACACGGGACTGCTCCACACCTAAGGAGGAGGAGAGGCATGATTCAAATTCATGCTGTACAGTACACACCTTGACAACATATATAACTGCTCCATACTTACAGTACAAGACCTATTGTCTGAAAGAAACATTTGAATGTGGAGAAACAGGATAAAAGGGAAAGAAAATGTACAAACTGTATACAGGGAACACTTACTACTGCCTTGTCTCCAAGTGACCCTGTAGCCTGATGACCCAGATACACCTGACCAGGAAATTCTCAGTCTCCGACTGTTGGCATTGGTCACTCGCAAGTTGGTCACTTTGGCCAAAGCTTGCACTGAAATCAATTCATCAATCAGTCAGAAGAAGAATTGATTCATGTCAAGACGTCATTGATCAGTCATTCCTAGATTCCTAGATTCGTAGAGGCTCATGGCAACAATATGTATGATGGTGGTAAGGATATAGTAGCGGCCCTGTAGCTGTTCAGTACAGCAGCTGCTCCTTCTCTTCTGTATGTCCTGGTCTGTCTCTCCTCTACCCTAGATCCAGTATCCCTCCCTACTACTCATACTGGATGTGTCTGAAGCAGTCAGGACATCAACACTGGGCTGATAAGTCAGCTTGCTCATACACACCACCTCCACAAAAACCGCATCTATTGAAGCTGTGCTTTTCCACTCATGTACGGGCTGAGGCTCCAACCCACACTGTTCACACAGTGATCTGACCTGCTTGGTTAATGGAGAGCTGGCAGTCCAGCACCCAGCTGTATTACATTGGAGGAATGTTGAAAGATAAGATATGCAGCATAAGATTCAATCCTGGTCTCCCCCGGTAACACACAGACAATAATACAGCCCTCCTCACCTCCTTGGATGGAGATGGTGACGGCCTCTCCCTCTCTGTCCCCCACCACTGCTGTCATGGTGACGCCGTAGGACACGCCCTCCGCTAGGTCTCGCAGGTCAAGGGTCGTCTGGTTACCGGGGATGCTACGAGTCTCTTCAGTCCCTGCTGTGACGAGAGGAGGAAACCAGCCACCTCAGCACCAGACACCTGCGACTGTCACCGAACATTTTCAGATGGTCCAACCGGATCGGTGGGCCTTGCTGTACCTTCAGGGTTGACGATGAGGATCCGGTACTGTGTGGCTCCAGCCACCCCGGTCCAGCCCAGTCTGACGGTGCTGCCCAGGGTCTCCACCACCCTCAGCTCAGACACCTTCCCCACAGGCTGCTCTGCTGAGGGGAGTCCACCAGAAACACAAAACAGTCCACAGCATAAAAAGCAAACACATATATGGGCCCATGTAAACATGGGGAAATGTGCATATTTTCAGACCACAGCTTTATTCCAGCGGGTAAAGCTGACCTTTGTTGTTAAAAACGGGCGTGGCCTCCTCGCGGCCCTCGTACTGGGTGAAGAGGGTGATGGTGTACTCGGTGCTGGGCTGCAGTTGTGTCAGCTCATAGCTGGTCGTGCTCCTGGAGAAGGAGCGGCTTTGGACACGGCCCTCTACGACACACAGGAACCTCCATCACACATCATCACACACAGGAACCTCCATCACACATCATCACACACAGGAACCTCCATCACACATCATCACACACAGGAACCTCCATCACACATCATCACACACAGGAACCTCCATCACACATCATCACACACGTGAACCTCCATCACACATCATCACACACAGGAACCTCCATCACACATCATCACACACAGGAACCTCCATCACACATCATCACACACGTGAACCTCCATCACACATCATCACACATGTGAACCTCCATCACACATCATCACACACAGGAACCTCCATCACACATCATCACACACGTGAACCTCCATCACACATCATCACACATGTGAACCTCCATCACACATCCTCACACACAGGAACCTCCATCACACATCATCACACACAGGAACCTCCATCACACATCATCACACACAGGAACCTCCAAAGAGAATTACAGGTATGTTTGTCTCGTGGTAGGAGTAGGTGAACCATCTGGACATCTCTGTCATCATCATAGAGCCTTCTAATGACGTGAAGTCAGCAGGCACAGTGCCAAATTATACACATACTGTCCAACACTTGTTTACGAGTGTGTGTGTGTGTGCCTGACCTCTTGCATCCCTCCACTCCAGGCGATAGCCCCTGGCAGAGGGGATGAGGTTCCAGGTGAGGCGGATGGTGGAGGGGCCGGTGGGGGCTGCTCTTAAGACCTGTTGCTCCTGACGTTCTGAGACACACACACACGAAACAGTCCTGTCCACTCAGAATGCTTAACATCAACTCATATGATCAACTATGTCACCTCACACTCTGGTTTTTGCTGCTCAAACTACTGTACAGACAGGGGTGTCTAATTACTCTAAATGATCAACCTCTGTTCTTTCATGTCCATCTTTACCCACAAGCGTAGACAAGGCCTCTGGGAACAAATCAGTCCAAACGTAAACCAAAGGTTTCATTGAACTCAAGACATCCTAACTGAATTAGTCATCAAACATGTGTAAACTTGTGCATTTGTTTGGAGAGCAAAGAGTGCCAACAATAGCCCTCTCCCTGTCTCCATCTCAACACCAGTTGTTTGGACACAGCAATAAGAAGGAAACTTCCTTCAAGGAAGTTTTCACAGACTTTATTCATCCACAAATGGAAGGAACTACGAAAGGCAGAACATAATCAGAGACTGGATGACTGTTTCTGTAATCTTTTCAAAGTGGTTCAATTTTCTAAAGTGCATTTGATATTTCAGAAAGATGTCTGGTCAAGATTGTTATTATGGGCTACAGTGACTAAGAATGTGTGAGTGTGTGTGTCTGAGCGTGTGCATCTGTGTGTGTCTGCGCGTGAGTGACGACGTTGAAGTGAGACTCTTGACCCACACCTATCTTGAAGCGAGCAGTGGCCGCGTCGCCCTCTGTGTCTGAGTCATACAGAGCGATGACGGTGACGATGTACTCCGTGTCTGCCTGCAGGCGGAGGAGCGTGTGAGCCTCCCTGTCACCAGGAAGCTCCACAGACTGAACGTCACGACCTGGGACACACGCAGAGAACAGACCACAAGAGAGGAGAAGGGGAAAGACAGATGAGAGAGAGAGAGAGAGAGAGAGAGAGAGAGAGAGAGAGAGAGAGAGAGAGAGAGAGAGAGAGAGAGGAAGAAAGATAGAAAATGGTGCAACATCAAACAGGAAGTTAAATCGAAAAAGATGTCGGATTATTTGATGTTTTTTTATTCGACTGTGTGTCTACAGAGAACACGTTGTAACAGAAGTGAGTCAGCGTCCCAGTCCTCACCAGTTAATGGTCCCCAGACCAGGCGGTAGGCCCTGACTCCTCGGACTCCTTGCCACTGCACACGGACACTCTGCTGTGACACAGTCTCTACCGACAACTGCTGCACCGCCTCAAGACGCACTGCACAAGCAACACACACACGCAAACAAAATATCTAGCCATTGTAAAATGACAGAGTTTACAACCCATGACAGGAGTCAGACAACAGCCCTCCCCTCAGTCACTGCAGTTGGAATCACCACCAGCAGGGGGCAGTCTTGCAGTGTAATCGTTTCATGCAGGGTTGGTTGACAGTCAGTTACTGCAGTAGGGGTGCAGGACAGTCAGTACTCACATGTGCGTGCGGTGAGGGTGGCCGGGGAGGCAGAGTTCCGAGGGAAGAGCGGGTGTAGGGTGAGGACGTATTCCGTGTTGGGCAGGAGCCTCTCCAGGGTGACAGAGGTGGAGTCAGCTGACAGACTCTGCTCCAATAACTGAGCTGCTGGCTGACCTGCGGTCCCAAAACCAGCCAATCGCAGTAGTCAGTCGTGGTGACTCACGACTGACCTGAGAAAAACTCAGCAATGCCAGACGTTTCTATGTTTATGTTTTGACTGAAAAACATCTGTGATGTGTTTGTGGTACACGCGTTCAATGTTCTGTTTTCTGTGCGTGTGTTCCTAAGTGTCCTCAATCCCTGTCCTGTGCCAAGCCCTCCTCCAGCACAACAGGAATGTGTGGCCTGAAGTAATGGGCATCAGGCTCACTGTGTGTCTGCCTCTCTGTCTCTACGTGATAGGCATGCAGCTGTTGAAAACGGGAGGCAGAGAAACAGGTACAAACATCTCCCTCGACTTGACGAAATACACACACGACCCATTTAAAACAAATACACACTTCTGAAAAAATCCCTGTGTGGGTGTGTGTGCTCCGTGTTAGACCAACCCTGAGAGGAGAGATGCCACACTGCCACATCAGCTTTGTAAAACCAGGTGGGGCTAATACCAATCCCCGGGGTGTGTTTTTCACACACACACACGTATCCTTCATCTTTTATCTACGTAAAGTCCCAGTGTTTAGAGCAGCGTTCCAGTATCAGACACACCCTGTCTGTGATCATGCATCTCGAGCTGCAGCCAAATACCATTAAAGAAGACTTTTTGTCGTCTACAAAGATGTATAATGCTGTTGGAGGTAATGACTGGGTAATAAACTCCTCTCTGATGCCTGGAGGGCTGCAGAAGTCTTTTCTTCACCATGAAAATTAAGTATTAAACTTGCCACCAGAGGGTGAACTATCTTTCCTTTCCTATTGTCCTATCAGACAAAAGGACTTGTGTGAGTTTTCATTGGATGACAGGAAATCCGTTGCCATTGATTTTAGAGACGATGTGACTGACTGTGAATAATATCTGCTGTAGTGGTTGTGTGTTTGTGTGTGTGTGTGTGTCTGACCTCGCGGTCCGTAGGTGAGCCTGTATCCCTGTATGGAAGAGGAAGGGGCATCCCAGGCCAGAGACAGAGAGAGGAAGCCTGCCCGGAGAAGACGAAAGCTGGACACCCCTGGTAGGGACCCTGAGAGAGAAGGATGAAAGGGAGGAGGGGAGAGGAGGAGGGTCAGAGAAGCAATGATGAGGAAGGTGGTTTTCTGTAATGATGGTTATTACGGGTCTCTTTCCTAGTATCCCCACCCACCCACCTTCCCACAAGTCTTTTTTCCTGTTCTATCTTCTGTGGTGTGTGCAGAATCTGTGTGAGTGTTTACGTGTGTGTGTGTGACTCACTGGTGCGCTGCTTAGCAGACACAGGCTCGCCCACACTGTTGGGGTACTGGGCGATGATGGTCACCAGGTAGTCTGTTCCAGACTTTAGTTCCCGTGCCAGAAAGCTCCTCTGGCTTGCAGAGACAGTCTCCTGAACAGCCACACAAAAACATCATCTCTTCAATACCTTTTAAACACAAATCAGAAAATGTTGAAGGAGATTTCTGGTGCCATACTGTAAATTCTAAATAATTCAAGGGGACCCATGCTGGAAATCACAGGTCTAGTTCTAGTTCAGGTGTAGTTGTATACATGACTCAGACTTCCATCATCAAGCAGAAATCTAGAGCGGCTGGTGTAAAACACAGCAATCTTTTGGCATGGTCTTCAATTGGGATTGGTGACTGATCTGTTGGCATATCAAGACTCCTAGAGGGAATTTCAGTCTTGTCTGAGCCAAGGTTTAATTTTGAGGAGCAGCTAAATTATAATCCAGATCCACCCTGTAGACATGTTGGTGCATTCCTCTGCCAACAGTATGTTGTGTCATAAATTGAAAAAATAAAAGCCTCAATCCATCTCCCTCTCTCTTCTGTCAGTCAGATTCTTTCTAGAGCTCTTATTTCCAAAGTGCAAATAGCCCATAAGAATCTGGGTTACATCAGCCAGTTGCTGGTGCCAATTCATAAAACAACATGAAAAATTTGCTGTGCACCAACCTGACGGAGCTCGGCTGTGATTGGCTGACCCAGACCGGATAGAGGTGTGTACTGCACCAAGTAGCCAGTCACAGGCCCGCCTGCAGGACTCCAAGTGAACCTCAGTGAATCAGTGGTCTGGCCGGAGAACTGGAGGTTGGATGGACCAGAGAAGGCCTCTGCCAAGAAAACAGAGGGATCGAGACAAAGATAGAGATGGTGACAGAGAGACACAGAGAGACACAGAGACAGACAGAGAGAGGAGGTCAGACTGGTGACGGACATGACAGAGACAGGGGGTCCTGATGTGATATGTTCTGTATGCTGTATGTGTTGTGAGTGTGTGTGTGAGTGTTGAGTGTGTGTGTGAGGGTTACCATCACTAGCGTAGACGCCCCCTGCACTGGAACACACGCGTGGTCCCACCAAAGAAAACAGAGTACTCAGGAGCCTGAACTCTCCCACATAGAAGGTGTAGTCAGCAATTGGCGGGGAGGCGATGAGAGCCAACTCAGCCTTATCTGCGCTCTTTATACCTGAGAGCAAGAGATAAATACTGTACTACACAGTACACACACAGCAACGCAAACACAGACAGAACACACAGGGTAACGCGCACACACACAAAGACAGACACACATACTGTCATAACATCCTCTCGAACAGACACCTACCCACTGCGATGACATCCACTCCCAGACTTCGTAGCTTCTGGGCTGGTTCTTGCACGCTGTCCTGAGACTTTCCATCTGTGATCAGTATAGTGATCTGAGGGAAAGGGATAGAGAGAGAGAGGCAGAGGCAGGAGGAGAGACAGAAGGAGAAACAGAAGGACAGACGGGTGGAGAGACAGGGAGGGAAACATACCGAGGGAGAGACAGAGGAGGACATGGAGAGGGAAACGGAAGGAGAAACCGGGAGAGGGAAGGGGGAGAGACAGAGGGGGAGATAGAAGACACAGACGGTAAGGACACCAAGAGAACACATGAGCACTGGAACCTGTAATCTTTGGAATGGGCGGAACACCCATGACTCTCCGGGCCCCTTGTTAACCTTCTCTAACCTTGGGAACATCCCTGATAGACGAGGGGTTGAAGAAATTGTCAGCAACAAATTTGAGTCCAGCCCCAGTGTGGGTGCTGCCTCCTTTGTAGTTGAGGTTCTCCACCGCGTTGACCAGCTCGGTGCCATTCAGGTAGGTGGAAAAGGTAAACTCCACCCTGTCAGACCAGACACAAACCAGCACACACAGCTTCACAACCTGAGCTTTAGCAAAACAACAGTTTCAGCATGATAGTGAAATACAGTACAAAATCTGACACCAGAGTTAAAGCCCCAAAAGAAGCAGTTCCAAAAATTGGACATGCCATCTGTATTTGTGCCAAGCCAGCAGGCAGACATAGTCATTGACATTGTTCGAAACATGTTGTGAAATGTTCATCAGTGGTTCATGTTTAACAACAGTACTGTACAGTAGTGAGCATGTGTGTGTGCTGTGTCTGACCTGGCGACATCGCTGTACTGCACTCCCCCGAAGCGGACTCCTGACTGGCTGACCAGGCTGGCGAAGGGCTTGACGATGCTGGCCATGAAGCCCCTCACCTGGACAAAGTTGCTTCGACCGATACTGGACGAACCGTCCACCAAGAACACCAGGTCTGCTGCTACCACATTATTACACCTGCCTGCTCAAACACACACACATGTGCACACACACACATGTGCACACACCCACAAAGAGAACACACCGAGCAGGAGAGTGAGCTGTTGAGGATTTAGAGCTGAGTATCAGCACAGCAGAGAGCTACTGTCGTCATGGTTCCCTACCTTGAGTTTCCGCCTGGGGCACCAACGACAGCCCGACCACCAGGATGAAAATCCAGCTCCACATCTTCATAACCTGGACACACACACACACACACTGGTCACACTTTTTACAATCAAAGTGTGTACATGGGTGTGTCTGTGAGTATGGGAAGGTGTCCAGGTACAGTGTAGCTGGTCTATCTCCTGTAGACTCACACACATTCCATACAGCACAGACCCATGACCCGTCACGCCACACTTGATCACAGCCAACACCAGCTCACAGGGCAACTGTGTGAATCAACACACAAAAACTGGTGTCCATCTGAATGGAGAACTGATCTCAAAGTTAGTTATACAACTATACAGAAACAAACAATGAATAGACGGATCCTCATTATCAAGGATTCAGGTCAAATGATCAAAGTGACTAGTTTACCCCATTAGGGTTCCATCAGAAGCTCATTGCTACCATGTCAACCTTGATACATATGCAATGCCATGAATGAAAACAAGGTGATCCTCAACAAATGAGCTATTGCAAATAGCTACCAGATGCTAACCTGACAGGTTTACAGACCACAAAGAGTGGAAACCAGCTCTGATTTAAGAGGCAGAAAAAGTTTATGTCACAACAAATTATAAATAAAAAAAAATGGCCATACTCTAAATGAATCAGACGCTGCACGTTATTCAGATGCAAGGCATAGTCTTCGACAGTGGCTCTCAGCATGTTTAGGTCTGTATTGTAAATCAACAAAGGAACCTTTCAGCCCCAGCTGTGAGTATTTAGCATGATGTGCTGCAGAGGCCTGCTCCCAGAAGTGTCCAGTCTGTCTGACTGCTTGTGGCAGTGCACTCCTTCCCCTACAGAAGTGTCCAGCCTGTCTGACTGCTTGTGGCAGTGCACTCCTTCCCCTACAGAAGTGTCCAGTCTGTCTGACTGCTTGTGGCAGTGCACTCCTTCCCCTACAGAAGTGTCCAGTCTGTCTGACTGCTTGTGGCAGTGCACTCCTTCCCCTACAGAAGTGTCCAGTCTGTCTGACTGCTTGTGGCAGTGCACTCCTTCCCCTACAGAAGTGTCCAGTCTGTCTGACTGCTTGTGGCAGTGCACTCCTTCCCCTACAGGCTAGGGTCATACTCAACACACTTCAACAAGAAACACTCCAAAATATTTATATGGAGGAGCTATTGGAAGTAGTCTTGCATTTGTGTGTAGCACATACTGTATACATACAATCAATCTACACATACAGTATGGTATCAAGACCAATGAGTGAACATATACATTCAGACATTTATTTATTTTAAAAGGGGAGGGGGGATGTTGCCAAATGCCTACCTATCAAAGTCATGACATGCAAACATACACACAAACACATACACTCTCACTTTTTGACCCCTAGGTTGACCCTTTAATAGACTCCAGGTACAGACATATCGCCATTATTTGTCTTGGCTCTCAACAAAACGACTAGTTGTCACAACTTAATTAACTAACAGGAAATGTATGAAAAAAAAGAAGCTGAAGAATAAGCTTAAAACCATGTATGCCCCTTTATCTGCTCCTGGGTTTATGTAAAGGACAGCAGAGTTGAAGTCAACAACCACTTCAGAGCTGCTTTCAGGACAGAAACTCGTAAATGCCTTTACAAAATGTTTGTTCCCATTGTATGATTCATGAACCACAGAGCGGACATTACTGAACCTTCCTCCAAAACACACAGCCTTCCTCATGACATAGACCACTCACACTAACTCTAATGTGTACCAAATGGAAGCCCACATGGAACCCTGTGCTGCCTGACAGCAGAAGACCGACTGACAGTCCTAGAAAATGATCTTTAATTGCTCGATAGCAGAGAACTGAATCTCAGTTTTCGTGTTATGTCCCTTGGTTGTATGTACACATATTCTTGTTGTCTTACTTAAATCACTAGATCCAGGCTGTGAGACCAGAGATTGACCACAGCCTGTTTAAAGGCTCTTTACGAGCCGGCAGTTACCACTGAGCATTAACGACTACACACAATTTCGGGACGCACTCTAAATACTGCAACTGAGTAAGTAAAAATCACGCACAATGCATTGAGGATTGTCCTTACCCTTCTCTCTCTGTCTGTCACTGATTTCCTCTCAGTCTTTTCTTCCATCCTTTCACATCCCCCTTCACCTCGAATACAGTGAGGCAGTACTTGTCAGATGATAAAAACTCATTATTTTCAATCATATTAAGACAAAGCAAAAGCTTTGGAGTCCTCCAAAAGAGCAATTTCATGAGTTTTCTCTTTTTAGCACGTTATTATCTAGGGACACCAATAACAAGTCTATACTGAGCACATTCCGGGGGGGGGGGGCATTTTTTGAAAGGGTACAATAATTGTCTTAGTGGTATCGACACACCCACTGGGATTTAGATGGAAGTAGAACATCCAGTTTACAAGGTTGGAGACAGAGACGGAAAGAGACCGACAGAGAGAACAATGTGAAAAAGACAGGAAGTCAGAGAACGAGAGAAAGAGACAGAGAAAGAACCAAAAACAGAAAGAAAAGGAAGAGAGGGAGGGAGACAGAGTGGGTGAGTGTGTGTGAGGGAAGACAACGGGGAGAAAAATAGAGAAGTTACAAAAGTACAGTAGCACCATAATGAACGTCTTCAGTGAACATTGAGTTCTGTCAGCACTAGCCTAGGAAAGATGCCATTCTCCCCAGGGGTGACTGCTGCTGGTGCCCTGTGACAGAGCAGCTTTTTGTCTAAAAACCAGGCTCCCTCAGCATGACATTTAAGTGGCTGTGGGGGGTCATTTAGATTTATCGAACCTAACACTACCACACATGGGCAGAAAAGAGGGGTTCTCTGTACTTCCGGTGTTACAGATGAATACAGCATTTGACCCTCTCTGGGTTGCAGAAGTAAAGAATCATCTCCAGTCCCTGGCTATTCTGAGTCATTGACACTGTGACCTCCATCCCCCAGGGCCAGTGCAGCACATCTCATCCCAGTCTGAAGTGCTCTATTGCCTTGCTGGGTCATGGCCACTCTCTTATCAGCCAAACTAAACACCAGACGGGACGCCGTGTTGATTGATTGTCTGTCTGAATGTCTTGTGACCTTTTTGAGTGCAAATCAGAGCATTATGGGATGCGGAAGGAGGACAGTGACTCTACGATCTTGAAGATTTTTAACTATTTGGACAAAATTAGTGTTTCTCTCTAATATACAGGTTGCACAGTTTAAAAAATAAACAATAAACAGACATCATATCCCAGCTGCAGAGCATGAGCCGTTTTCCACAGACACAGGTGGAAACCAACAGACCAGCAGCCAGTCTCACAACAGTCAGAACTTCCACTGACCCATTGACTTCCAAAATACAATAAAGGAATGTGACAAATCAATTCCACTAAAGTTCTCCAAAGCTTCATTGAGAGCAGTGGATTAGCAGAGAAAAACCCCACATCAAACACACTGTAACCAACAGCAGCAGTCCACACATGATACATGTGGTAGCGGTCCAGACTCCATATCAATCTAGAAACTAAAGCAGCACCCCACAGATGGAAATTACAGCCTGAAGTAGAAGTAGAACTACAAGGAAAAAGGATGAGGATGAAAAGTAGAGAGAAGGTGATGGTGAAATGTGAAGGAAATACCATGAGATTTAGGAAATGATTAGGCGAAGATGAAGATAGCCAGACCCCTTCATTGTGGAAGGCAGGGAAGAGGGGTGTCATTACCCATATCTGATGTTAAATCTACCAGTCATCAACTAGCCTGACTTCTGCACAACCTTGATTGGCAGGCTAGTAAATCAGGATATGCGTAAACTGTTAAATTCCACTTTGTGATTGTCCTACAAGCTGAAATTGTGCTTGTGGTATATTCTGATGGGAACAACCCAGAGATCCAACTGTGGCTCACACTGCCATTAGGGGGGTCAGGTGGTTGCCGGTTCGATTCCCGGCCGTGAAAAATGTGTCCTTGGGCAAGGCACTTCACCCTACTTGCTTCTGGGAATGTCCCTGTACTTACTGTAAGTCGCTCTGGATAAGAGTGTCTGCTAAATGACTAAATGTAAATGTAACCTAGATCAACTGAGGTCAATTGAGGACAGAAGGCTTCCTAAATTAGTCAGAAGTGTTACGCTGCATGTTAAGTTCTTCTGAGGTCATCAATAAATAAATTAATGTTCAAAAACACATTGGCAAGTCAGATCACATACTTTAAACATGTAATGCAAAAAGCTGCATTATGAATAATTATCTTTATACCCAACAGGTGCATCTGAAACAACTTTGGTATGCTGACTGTGTCTCTTACCCTCTAGATTATAAAGTCTAATTAACTAGGTGTTTTAGAATTCTAGTTATCTGCCTTTCTTACATTTCAGAAAACATTGACATGTTGACCTTTAATCTGGTCAATCTCACATAAAGTGTTTCACTGCAAACATGTAACTCTGTTTTTCTTAATAATTACTAAAACTAGTTATGTCCTAAAAGTCTCAAGGAAAGAGTGGTTATGTACAGTCTTGCCTTTATACATTGCTTTAGGCAGTCTCAGTAAGGTGCTGGGAATGATTGACATGAATATGGGGATGTTGGAGGTACAGTACATCTTTCAATCCAAATGACAAACCCTAACTATTTTGCTAGTTTTGTGAACACAGGCTAATGCCCATCCACTATGGTATGTTAACCTAGGGACTCCGATAAGCTCGGACAGGTGGCTCGATTTTCTTAACGTTGACCCACACAGGCGCAAGTATTCTGATTAGCATATTTATGCGATAGGCCTACTTAAAAATGTCAAATGTAAATAATTGCAAATGGTCCCTATATTAATAGTAAACTTCTAAGAGGACTGCACGAGTCCCCTGCATGTTTTCTTAATGCACAAGCATTCCAGCAATTCCTCTTCAATTAAACCAATAAATCAGTAATTCCCTCAGACTCTCATCAGTCGTGACACTGGGCGAGGCCCCCTGAAGCCGGACGCGTACTCACACCACTCACGTCCTCTGGTAGGCTACCTGGCTACCCCTTAAACTCTCCGATGGACCGACAAACTGCTGCTTCACTCACCTTTTCACTTGTTGCATACCGTTAATCCAACGTCGCCCTCCGTTCAACCTTTCCGGCAAAAGTGGGGTTTGCAGTAGAAGTGGGTAGCCACAATAAATCTTTCCTCTTTCCCACCGCTCTTTAAGCCAGTTTCCTCAGTACTGAGCCTGTGGTAGGGCGACACACTGCGTATTGTATTAGGCTAGCCTTTTAGCGAAGCATGTTGAAGGAGCCTGGCCCATGATAAAGTAGGGTATTTGTCTTTCAGTCATGCAATCTCACTGGCTTACTGGGCTGAGTCAAAGCAGCAACAGCAAATAGTTCAGACTTGTTCTCAGATGCCTGAAGGGGAGTCTTTAGTTTTACCCTCTTCTTTTTTTTCACTCTCACTTTTCTGTCTCTCCCTCCCAGTTCCTGCCAGCATACACGAGCAAGGTTCGCACGACCTACCCACCCTCATCAACCAATTACAGTATGTGGCGGGCGACTGTGCGTTCATGAACTGACAGTAGTACCTTCTTACCTTGTCATGTCGTTTAGCCTTCTCACTATGAAAGTTAAGTAATTAGTTCATACTAGTGCTCTCCGAAGGTTGGACAATAATCTGTCCTCTTCGTGACTTTCAACATCCTTTAATAAAATATATATTTGTTGTGGTTTGAGGTTAACCATTAAATGAAACAGCTAAACCTCTTAGCAAAACAACGTCCATTATTTTCATAATCGATTTCGTTTCATGTTTTCGACATGGAATGCATATGCCTTCAGTATTGGTTTGTTTTGTTTCTTTGGCCAGAAAGTTCTCTCAATACAATAGGTGTCCTCTTGCCTGCAAAAAGTAGGTTTGAGGCGGGTTTGAGAGGGGTTTTACTAAGTACCAAGCTTTGCATTGACAGACATATGCATGTTTAAGCACATCAGTTAGGGGAGAATGGAATTACTGACATGCTAGGGGCAGTGTACATTCTGACCTTTATTGATGATATATTATATTGTTGGAGTGTTTAGCTTCTATATAGTTATTGTTGCTATAGCTATCTCCAAGTTCATTCTGTTTCTCTCTATGTATCTTATGCTATGAGTAGGTATGTGTGAGTATGTGTGCAAGTGTTTGTGTTTGTTTGCATGTCTGTGTGCTAGGGAAGAAGGGGAAACTGCAGGACAGATGTGCTGCTCAAGCTCTTTTGAAGCAGGCAACAATTCTGAAACTGTAACCATGCTGCACTAATAAAAATACATTCCAGCGCAAGACTCTATGTTCTATTGACACGGCTGTTTTAGGTTTTAGTTGGGAGAAACAGGGGCACAACACACTGTAGAACACCCTCTGTCCACTTTTCATTTGGTCTGCTGCACTAACTTCTTTCTCATCTTCACTTGGTTGTCTACTATAGCCATCTGGAGTGCAACCACAGTGCTTGCAGAACCCACCAAAAGTTAGACAATGTACTTATAGAATTGGCATTGCTACAAAAGGGAATGATTTCCCCCATCCACAAATCTTACTGCTACAGACACCAATGAGCCCAGTGTGACACACATTCATAATAATAGTGTGGATATTGTCTGAAAGTGATGTTATAGAAAAGAGAGGTTGTCATAGTATGTTATAGAAGTAGTCTGGAAGGTGGGTTGTTAATGTATAGACATCAGGATGTCCATTGTGATTCACTGTATATCCTGTAGCTTTCTGCTTTGTTCCTCTATGGATGTACAGTACTTGTTCTGCGTATGGGGGAGAAAGATTGAGCGTTTTGCCTTCAGTTGCATCGCAGATGTTCTGAGTGAGGTGTGTCTTGCTATAAATTATGTCTGGCCAAAGCAGGAATTAATCTGGAGCGATGATGTCATCACTCCTCTCTCTCTGACACTTCCATATGGATCTAGAGGATGTGCTGTTGGCTGTTTTATACCATCGCTCTTTTCAGGGACTATGAAGGGGGTTGGTGGGAAACCAACCACTATTTTGGAAATAACACTTAAAAACGTGTTACTACTATCTATCTCATCTGTGGCACTCTGAGCTGGTGTCAGCATCTGTCACAGTCAAACAGAACAACAAAGACCATGGTTGATCTCTGTATCATTTGCTTTCTCCAGATGGAAGCAGGAATGCCGAAGGACTGAGGGTCGAGAGGCAATA
Organism: Osmerus eperlanus; assembly: GCF_963692335.1. NCBI lineage: Eukaryota > Metazoa > Chordata > Actinopteri > Osmeriformes > Osmeridae > Osmerus > Osmerus eperlanus. Next base: position 17,396,104 of record NC_085018.1, on the reverse strand, counting down.
TCTTTTTCTCTCTCTTTGTACTGTCACTTACCCCTGCCTTCCCCTGTCATTGAAGTCTGTCTCTCCTCTGCCCTTACCTATCTTCCTGAGAATATAGAGGTGATAGATGGAGGTAAGGATGTGAATCTAAGCATAAACAATACTAAGCCTCTGAAAACATTGACTTTTTCCTGTTCACCTTTACAAATAGACCAGTGTGTGATCTGGCTCTCGTGTGTGTTGTGTCTCAGCGTGTTCATGTCTGAGTGTGTGCTGGTGTCCAGAGCCCTTCATCCCCTCATTGACAGGGTTAGGGTTGACAGTGCTTCAGATGGTCCTCCCAACTCCTCCTTGATCCCTTTGCGTGATTAGGGCCTGACCCTAGGAGTCACTGTCTGTTAGAAGTGACCTCCACCACTATGGGAGGTTCTAGGTTTTCATGTTGCTGGAATTTCAAGGTAATGACCTTGTCACCTCAAGTGAAGAGGTAACAGGTAAAGAGAAGGGAAAAGGGTTTGAGAAGGATTATATCACCCAGATTGCCTGCGGCCTCTTCTTCAAATATCACCTGTCAGGGTGACAAATGGCAGCGAGACCCATCCTGCCTCCCATGCCTCCCCCTGAGTGGCTATGTGGGAGAGCACATGCCTCCCATACCTCCCCCTGAGTGGCTGTGTGGGAGAGCACATGCAGACATGGGAAGAGAGGGAGAGAAAGGCCTGATGGAAGGTAAAAAAAGAAGGCATCCCAAGAGATGCTGTTTGTACATAACGAATATCTGTAATCAATATCCAAGACGTTCTCAAGAAACATGGCTGCTGCACTGCACCCAGATGCTTCACAGTGGATTATGTTCTTCATGGGGGCAGAGGCTGATGCATTAATGTACAGGAACCATACTACACATATGGACAGCAGAGGCTAAATGTCCACACAAAGAACAGAGACCGCAGTACAAATATCGTATATAGTATGTTTTGTTGGCGCAATCTTTTAAAATAGGATTTACATTTACTTAGGGTCCAAATACTGATACCCTTTTAGACATCACTTTAGAGTAGTGATCAAACATAAACATCACAATGAAGCTATTTGGGGATTAGTCTGACTGTAGTCTGGTACTGTATGTGTTTCCTCTCCCCTGCTGTTGACGCGTGTCTTGAACTGCTGTTTAATTCAAACCCGGTCCCTTGTGGCCTGCCCAGCCTCTGGAACCTTACTGTAGGTGGGTGGCACACATGTTCTTACCTGGGGTGATTCAATTGGATGACCTTTTGGGCCTAGGAAGTTATTGCAAAATCAAAAAAGTGTCTTTTTTGAGCAGCTTTTGGTGCAAACCCAATGCTTTCCATGATGATGCACCAACAGATGTACTGGAGACAGTGAGTGTCTGCCTGCAGTGTTTGATAACGTGTCTGTGCAGACTAAAGTAGACAATAGCAGGCTCTTGCCTTTGATGAGTCATCCATTCAGCTCACATCTTTCATGTTTCTAATTTCCTCTGGAATAGTTGTGGAGGGAAGCTGAGTTTTTAAAATGGCCAACACTTAAAATAAAACATTGAATTCTTGTGTTGCTCTTTTGAGACTTGTTTTCTCCAAGAGAGCTGCTGAATGTGTATATAGGTAATATATAGCATATATCTAAGTTATTAATTGAGAATAGACTCTCACAAATGTAGCCTACAGCGTTTTGTCTTTATTTGCATTTTGACTGTCATCCAACTCTCGTCAGGTCGAATCAATCTCAGTATAAAGTTTGTAAATGTGGTGTAACAAGGAGGTCTGTCAGTCACAGACTTACCTGCCAATTAAGTTTTTACTTTTTACCTGTTCAGAACCTGTTATTATGCTGTACTAGATGAGACAAGGGGTGTGGTCGAGGGGTATCCAATATACGTCAACATTCCCTCTACACATTTTGTGTTATGAGAAAATGTGCATTGTTTGGTGTAAAGGCAAGCATCTGCCCTGTCCTTGTGTGGACATGATGGCCCCCCCTAAACTAAGGAAGGAGGGTGAAAGAAATCTTTTAGGACAGATTCTGAATCTGTGTGTAGGACTCTCACATCTGTCCACTGTTCAGACAGATAAACAGACTATCCATTGTATTTCGTAAAATCATTATTTGAGCATCACCCTTACTTTAAATCCTGAGTAAAAACACATTTGTCATGGAAACAGAGACGGCGGATACTAGGTTCTACTTCTAGAACAAGGTAGAGTGCCGGGAACAGGTAGATTAATGATGATGTTTATCAAAGGCATGACTTTCATAATACAGTGTTGATTACAGCTGCATGTTCAAACGTCCCTCTTCACCTAATATAAAAAAAGAGAGACACAAAAGCAGAACTAAAGATAGATGCAAGTGTAAAGCCAGAGGGCTACAGTGAGTGGCAGTGTAATCGACTCTTTTCTGCTTTGACAGAAGTCTAATGAAGCTCTAGATATACTCTATCACAGTCAGATGAGATGAAAAATCTGTTTTACTGAGGAAAGCAGAAAAAGAAAACTCTCTGATTCCCTCTAGTGGCCGTGCTTGGCAGTGCCGAAGGAAGCGTCTATTTCCAGTCTAGGTTTGTCCTGAAAATATTTATATAATTTTGAGACTCAAAGACCATACTGTAGACCTAGCAAAATATTCCTAAAGTAGAATAAATTTGTGTACATAGTTTTTTTAATCTTTTCAACTCGCACAATAGATTCTATTTGCAAGGTCTGAGTGATATGTACAATTTATCATTTGCAATCAAAAAATTGCATTTGAAAACAATCACATTTCACACAGTGTGAACATTTGGAAACATTTGCTAAAACCAAATCCTATAGACAACACATTTCAAGACGTTTTACCCCAGCATGTCTCCCAGGCCTCCCAGCTTGTGCAGATGAGATGATATTGAAGTAGAGGTCATGCCCCTTCTCTTCATCTGATATCCAGCCCACTGTCACAGGCTGATATGAGTCAGCTGGAGGGCCTTCTTTAGAGCCCACCAACTGGAGAGATCACACGGACCACTAGAGAGAGATGTGTTGCTGATAATCCCATCTATTCCACTCTCAACAAAGCTTTCTTGATTGAATTCAGAAGGTGTATAGGGGATGGTAAGAGCTGGCCTGAAGACAGCTTTGAATTCTGTGCTCGTGTCAGGCTTTGTGCTGTCCAAGGGAGGTAGAACCTCAGCCCCACTGAGAGCCATTGTTGTTCCACATTCATGAAGCCCATCCTCACCTCATTCTGTCCTTTATTTACCCCCTCCAAACACACACACACGCACACACAAATCACAGATTGTTTGTGTGCATAATTGGAACTGCCCCATGGGGCCTGGTAGAGATAGCAGGCTAGGTCCTTAATTTGGATCATCACCCTCTACCCTCTTCAGATTGTAGAGTGGAGGTCTGGATGAGGACCATACTTCTGTCAAACAGAGGCTGCTACACTTCCTGTTGAAGTCCCTGAGTAGAAACATCTGTGAATGGTTTGAGATCAGACAGATCACTTGGTTACCACTAGATGGCAGTGCAGACTCAGACCATTTCAGACCATTTGAGTCGAGCATTTGGAGATTTGTTTATGGTTTTATTCTTTCATTGAAGAGAGCAGGCACTTAATGACATCTTTAAACTTTAAATGTGTTTATCTGATTGTGGAACATGTCTTCAGGTTTCACAACACAGTTAAATGACCGTTAAACCAAATACAAACTGATGTAAACAGGAAGCAAAGGTCTCCTATAAAATTCAGGTTCGTATTACAATGTTTTTACCAGGATCTGTTTAAGATCATGAGTCACAGGTAGCCTGAGTTCATTTCGTAATCCTTACACTGTACTGGCTGTCAATCCTTAATGACAAGCCTTTTTCCTCCTCGTCAGAAGCCAGGCAAAAGCCCTTTGACCTTTTACTATGATCTGCTCAGAATCTGGTGCAACTGCTTAGCTAAGGTCAGTAGGTTTGATGTCATTGCCAAAGCACAGCCCTGGCTTACTTTGGCCTCCACTTTCATCCTGGAAAAACATCAGCTAATCAGGCCTGCCAAAGTCTCTGCGGAGTAAGGTCAGCTGTATAGAAAAGGATAGAGTAACTACATAATAGCTTTCTTGCAATGAAAAAGTACAGTAACTGGTGGTTATATTTTGCTCTTCAATAGAAGCAGTTGTTGCATTGACCATTACAAATATCATTAATACAGCCCTTCATACAGCCCTTCATACTGCCCTTCATACAGCCCTTCATACTGCCCTTCATACAGCCCTTCATACAGCCCTTCATACTGCCCTTCATACAGCCCTTCATACTGCCCTTCATACAGCCCTTCATACTGCCCTTCATACTGCCCTTCATACTGCCCTTCATACAGCCCTTCATACAGCCCTTCATACTGCCCTTCATACTGCCCTTCATACAGCCCTTCATACAGCCCTTCATACAGCCCTTCATACTGCCCTTCATACAGCCCTTCATACTGCCCTTCATACTGCCCTTCATACTGCCCTTCATACAGCCCTTCATACTGCCCTTCATACAGCCCTTCATACTGCCCTTCATACTGCCCTTCATACTGCCCTTCATACAGCCCTTCATACTGCCCTTCATACTGCCCTTCATACAGCCCTTCATACAGCCCTTCATACTGCCCTTCATACTGCCCTTCATACAGCCCTTCATACAGCCCTTCATACAGCCCTTCATACTGCCCTTCATACAGCCCTTCATACTGCCCTTCATACTGCCCTTCATACAGCCCTTCATACAGCCCTTCATACTGCCCTTCATACTGCCCTTCATACAGCCCTTCATACAGCCCTTCATACAGCCCTTCATACTGCCCTTCATACAGCCCTTCATACAGCTCTTCATACTGCCCTTCATACAGCCCTTCATACAGCCCTTCATACAGCCCTTCATACTGCCCTTCATACTGCCCTTCATACAGCCCTTCATACAGCCCTTCATACTGCCCTTCATACAGCCCTTCATACAGCCCTTCATACAGCCCTTCATACTGCCCTTCATACAGCCCTTCATACAGCCCTTCATACAGCCCTTCATAC